>NC_049910.1:13955618-14167117 GCF_001411555.2 Juglans regia
TTTATTTTGAAAGTGAGTGCACTCATATCATATCATATCGTGTTGGTACCAACCATATCACGTGAACCAATATCATCATATCAGAACTACATTCAGAATCAAAATAAAAAAAGATAAGTATATCAAAAGTTTTTCATATCCATATTATATCAAACCACGTGTTGAACATATTCATATAATTTCCATTTTATCAAAAACAAATCCAAATCATTTTCATATCATATGTACAAAAATTCACATATATCATATTCGCTCTTTTGCACATTTCAGAAATATGTCAAATATTGCTCATATATATACTATTCATGTAAAAAAAATTTATTTTCTCTTTCATACATATCTCATGAGTGAATGCAAAAAATCTACTGAAGTCGTTTTTTATCTTTTCTTTTTAAAACAACATGCGCATTTTTACATACTAATCTCAGTTCATTTATTTTTATGCAAATCTAGCATATGAATCTCGTTTACCTAGACTTTTTAGCTATTCTGAATCTTTCCATAATCGTGCTGAATGAAAGTCAATAGTCACCTACACAGAACACTAAGCGTTACTAAACTTGTAAAATGACTAGCTATAACTCTCCATTTACCTAAATTCATACTACGGAAAATAGCTTTGATAACTATCTAGTTATCAGAAATCTAATAAATATATTATCATTAAAAATAATCTTAACTTATTATAAAATAATTTTATCAAATATGGCAAGACAACTTAAATTCATTTCAAAAATTAACTTAATCATATTAAAAACTCATATCTCTATAAACTATTATTAAAACTATAATTTAATACTTCCAACATATAATCTAGTAGGAAATCATAAATTTTTTAAGCAATAGTAACTTATAAAATATTCTTAATAATACTTATATTAAAAAAAATCATCATAAATTACTAATCATATCTAATTTAAAACTATCCAAGATTTATTTCATATAATATGCTTAACTTACAATTTACTACCAAATCAAATTATAAAATTAATATCATATAATATAATTAAAGTCTTTAAATATTTTCCATTAAATATAAAGTGAGACGAAAAATACTGTGAGTTTGGATGTTGAACTGAGTTGAGTTGAGCTGAGTTGAGATGATAAAATATTGTTAGAATGTTATTGTTTATTATTATTATTATTTTAAGATTTGAAAAAGTTGAATTGTTTATTATATTTTGTGTTGGGATTTGAAAAAATTATAATGATGAGTTAAGATGAGTTTAGGTTCCAAACAAAGTCATATTAATACTTTTCTACAATCAAACTTATACCCATCGTAAAATCAAACCCAACAAAAATACAATTTCAAAACGTATTATAATTAGACTTATAACTCATAGGGAAATAAATGAAATTTCATCTCAAAATTTTACTCTACTATGCATAATAAACTTTACGGAAGGCTCAAAGAAATCACTTATATTTTATTTGAAAATAACGTAGCCGTTTGTGTATGGTAGAGGGGTGCGGTAAAGGCTTACCGAGATAGAACTAGCGAGGAGGAGAGATCACGTAAGGACTTAGGATAGTACTCTGTGGGCTTCACGGTGAGGGCATGGAGAGGGTGGAATTGAGCCGAGGTATACTTGAATTCTCAGGCCGGAACTAGATGAACAATCTTATCCAAAATGTGGTTAGAAAGAGTCCTAGTCTTGTGAAAGTTGAGGATTTAGGCATCTCACATCCTAGATAGACATTATGAGATGACTGCATCTTTTTATTGGTTTTCAAGAATGATGCCCGAAACTCTCTGTACTGTAGTTTTATTCACTTAAGACTTCAACAATCAAACTTTCGGATTGACAGTAGTGGTGGTGGTTGGGTTTGTGGAGCCTGTTTTTGTTGGTGTGTTGGCCTGAATTGATGACTCGACCTAATAAAGATGCATTATGGTTTTTGGTGGATTTTCAATAAGGTTTGTGTCGGCCCAAGCCGAAGCTAAAGTTCGCTTAACACTCGTTGGACGAGTCATTCAAGCAAATCTCGGATAGAGAGTTCGTTCGATACGCGCTAGAGCAAATAACATAAAAAAGTAAAAATTAAGATTTTCACTTTGTGACACTATTATGTATTTAATGCAAGTTCTAAATATTCTGAATAATGAGATTTGTCTCAAAGTATATTTGTGATTCTCTAACATAATAAAATTTTTTACAACTCTATAAATATAGACATCTTATCAAATCACATTAATTTTACGTGGTGTGATTATTTGCTTGTATTTACTTTTTACTTAGTCAAAGTTGGTTTCACAACTTTTGGTCTCACACCGGAATTCTCTTTCCACAGGTCTTCGCTCCAATTGGACCTACCCATCTGGAATTGACCGATGATTGTAATATTTGAAAAGTTTGAATGGGTGTCATCTTTCAGCATCCCAAGTCATGGTTAATACAGGAGGAGATGGATAGAGAGATTGAATGATGGGTGGAATTCTATTATATGGTTTTCTGCAGTACGAAGTTGGTTAACTTTGAACATTCAATGCCAAATAACGTAATACAGCTCAAAATTAGTTTCCCTGTGAACCCCATTAAACCCAATGACTCAAAGATCAAAAGCCACGCAACACTTCTTTCCGAGTGAAAATTATGTGCACGAATTTCAACACGGCATGCTTATATTTCTTTGTCGTCGTTTCTCAGCCAGAAATTTGCTGCCTGCCTGTATTCCCAAGCCTGCTGCAAATTTACGTGGTTGTGACTGACTTCTTTCATTACCGTTGAATGATGCGTGTGATCTCTGTATTCACGGCTCGGTCTTAAGATACATACATATGGGCTTGTCTGAATTTATACCAAGTGAAGCTCCGTGAACCTAAAAATGGGGCAATTTTGGGGGCCGGGGGGAAATGGCATTTGTGACTTGTGAAGTCTTTGGACAAACAAGGTCCTTCTAACCCAATTTTACGAGGTAGTATTGGCTCGTGACGGATCAAAATTATTTGGAATTTATTGAGCTTAGATATAGACATATAAAATATATTTCTTAATTTTTCTTAATTATTTAACATATTTTAAAAGACTGAAACGATATTATATAATATAAAATTTATTTGAATATGTCAAAAATATGTGGTCTCATTGATATAATTTTTACCTAAATCTAAAATTCAAAACCCTCATCCCAATAATAAAAAAAATTATCATTTGAATACGTATATCTTATTTATAAATCGTTGATGTAATTTTAAATTATATTTAGATGTTAAGTTGAGTTTAGATAATAAAATATTATTTTTTAATATTATTATTATTATAAAATTTAAAAAAATTAAATTATTTATTATATTTTATATTAAAATTTTAAAAAAATTATAATAATCAATTAAAATGAATTTAAATCTAAACGTGCTCTTAATGGAGGTTTGACATAGCAAGATCTTGTACGATTACTTGATGATTCTAGACGTTGGACTCCACAAACTTGATGCACTGCTCCGAGGTTGGGAGGGAATCGAAAGCGTTTTCTTTGACTTGTCAGCCGGTGGGGAAGTGGAGAATGACGCAAGGCGGAGGGAGCTCTGGTGGGGCCCCACTCTCCTCTAGATTATCCGAAAGAAAATTGTTAAATGTATTTAATTTTTTTTATAAATATGCTAAAAATTGATAAAATGAGTATAGCATGTCTCCTTGGCCATCTGAGCATCTCCCGTTCTTCTTCTTCCTCTTCTGCAAAAGTTCTTATTCCTAAAAATATCTTTAGATTCTTTACCTTGTCTGCAAAATTTATTTGCAGCCATGGATGCCAGGAGGAATCCATGGCTCATGCTTTCTCTTCTATTCCTCGGCTTCTCTGTCAACACTCATCTCTCCCTTGGAGCTGACACCATCTCTGCAAACCATCCTCTCTCTGGAAACCAAACCATTGTCTCTGCAGGTGGGGACTTTGTGATGGGTTTCTTCAAACCAGGTAACTCTTCGAACTACTATATAGGCATTTGGTACCGCAAAGTCACAATACAGACCGCAGTTTGGGTAGCAAACAGAGATAAGCCTATCTCTGATACAAGTTCTTCTGTTTTAAGAATCTCAGATGGTAATTTGGTTCTCTTTAACGAGTCTCAAATCCCAGTTTGGTCCACAAACCTGAGCTCCAACACCTCAAGTGCTGTAGAAGCTGTTCTTCTAGATGAGGGAAATCTTGTTCTTAGAGGTGGGTCTAATTCCTCAAAACCTTTATGGCAAAGTTTTGATCATCCAACTAATACATGGCTTCCTGGTGCTAAGATTGGATACAACAACATTACCAAGGAAAACCAACGTCTCACTTCATGGAGGAGTGAAAATGATCCTGCTCCGGGACTCTTCTCTCTTGAGCTTCAGGCAAATACCAGTTCATATCTTATTCTGTGGAATAGGTCTATTAACTACTATGATACTGGACCTTGGAATGGGAAGATTTTTAGTTACGTTCCTGAAATGAGGCTCAATTATATCTACAACTTCCATTATGTTAACAACACAAATGAGAGTTACTTCACCTATTCTCTTTACAACAGTTCCATCATATCTCGGTTCGTGATGGATGTTTCTGGTCAAATTAAACAACAGACATGGGTAATTAGCAATTGGAACTTGTTTTGGAGTCAACCGAAAACACCATGTGAGGTTTATGCTATTTGCGGGGCTTTCGGTATCTGCAACGGAGGAAGCGAATCCTCTTGCAGTTGTTTGAATGGGTTTGATCACAAATCGCAGGATGAGTGGAATTTGAAGGATTATTCTGGTGGTTGCGTGCGGAAAACGCCCTTGCAGTGTGAGAATACCAGTCTTGCTAATGGACGGCAGGACAAGTTCTTTCCAACGACCAACATGGCATTACCTGAAAGACAACAATTTGTTTTGGTTGGAACTGCTGCAGAATGTGAATCAAGCTGCTTGAATAACTGCTCTTGCACTGCTTATGCTTACGAGACCAATAACTGTTCAATTTGGATCGGGGATCTCTTGAATCTGAAGCAACTCACAGCAGATGATCATAATGCAAGGACTCTACATCTCAGACTTGCAGCTTCAGAGGTTTCAAGTCATGAAAATAATGAGGGAACAATTGTCGGTGCTGTTGTGGGTTCAGTCGCAGGGGTAGTAGTTCTCGTTGGTCTTCTTGTGTTTGTAATCCTTAGGCGAAAGAAGAGAGCTGTTGGAATAGCGAAATCAATAGAAGGTTCTTTGGTGGCATTTGGGTACAAGGACTTGCAAAATGCCACCAAGAATTTCTCGGAGAAGTTGGGAGGTGGGGGTTTTGGTTCAGTTTTCAAAGGGACGTTACCTGATTCAACATTGATAGCAGTGAAGAAACTTGACAGCATCAGCCAAGGAGAGAAGCAATTCCGCACAGAAGTCAGCACAATTGGGACAATCCAACATGTAAATCTTGTCCGGCTTCGTGGGTTCTGCTCCGAGGGGACTAGAAAGTTGCTGGTGTATGATTTCATGCCAAATGGATCTTTAGAATCTCATCTTTTCCATGGAAAGAATCCTGAGGTTTTGGACTGGAAAACAAGATACCACGTTGCTTTGGGAACAGCCAGAGGGTTGGCTTATCTCCATGAGAAGTGCAGAGAGTGCATCATACACTGCGACATAAAGCCCGAAAACATTCTTCTTGATGCTGAATTTTGTCCAAAAGTGGCAGATTTTGGCCTGGCAAAGCTTGTTGGGCGGGAGTTCAGCCGAGTCCTGACAACCATGAGAGGCACCAGAGGTTATCTTGCTCCGGAGTGGATCTCAGGAGTGGCCATCACAGCCAAGGCTGATGTTTACAGCTATGGAATGATGCTTTTTGAATTTGTCTCCGGAAGGAGGAACGCTGAGCCATCTCCAGATGGCAAAACTAAATTCTTCCCATCTTGGGCTGCAAGCCATATGACTGATGGGGGTGATATCTTTAGCCTTTTAGATCCCAGGTTGGAGGGAAATGCTGATGTAGAAGAGGTCACAAGGGTTTGTAGAGTTGCTTCTTGGTGCATCCAAGATGATGAAACTAGTAGGCCAACGATGGGTCAGGTAGTTCAGATCCTTGAGGGAGTTTTGGATGTTAACCTGGCCCCAACTCCAAGATCTCTCCTAGTGTTGGTGGACAACCAGGAGGACATAATTTTCTTCACTGAATCATCCTCAAGCCAAAATTCACAAGCACGGAGCAATACCTCAACTTCTTCCTCTCAGTCGAAGACTGCCATGTCATCACCAAGCTCAAAGTCTGAAGAGCAGGCCGAATGACAACTTCGTGAGCTCTTAAATAAGTGGTTAAGAATGTAAGTTGTTATTTGTATTCTGCAAATTTCACTTTGTATCGTAAGGTAACTGGTAGGATGTTTATGTATTCCGCTATGTGTTTGATTGAAACACCTGTTTACTCTGTTAGGTGTTTTTGGGTTCCTTACCATCTAAGTTTTTCGCATTGCTTCAAAATCTTAAATAGTATGATTCGCTATGGCTAATGTTGTAGTTATGAGCATTGTTCTTTTTGTCATGTCTGTAACTTTGCTAATTGCTATAATTTCTAGTAGCAACCTAGGACTTGAAGCTATGCAGAAAGGAAAATGATCTGCAGACAAGATTTGTGTATCAATTCATTTTCATCTACCAAATGATCAGTAGGAATTTGACCCGGAAACGATTGTGCCCGCGACAATAGCAATAAAATCTAGGAGAATAAAACCCTGTTGGAATGCTATTTTGCCACTCAATGGTATTTGTTTTATGTCTCTGCCAAACATACTGCTAATGACATCTTTATTTGAGTCCTCAACAACCTAATGACATGCCAAATTAAATAAATAAGTTGTGTTGAGGAATAATATCATATTGTCTGTGTACAAAGTCTTGAGCATGTTTATGAGGAATGAACAATCATTTCTTATAGAATCAATTTTATGAGATGAGTTAAACCCATAAATTTCTTCAAATTGTACTTGAGGTGAATCAAGTTTTTCATTTGTGGCTCTTAAATTGAAGAAAAAGAGTGTGTGGGGTACAATACAAAGGGTTGAATCATGTTGTATTGAATCAGCCAGGTCTCTCAGTAGCATCCTTGTTATAATAATTTAAGGAACTCAGGTTTATTTTCAGACGTGCATGATTATTCAATTCATAGTTAGTTATTCAGCTCTTTTGTTTTGGCGGGTCTAAGTATGCGCGATCTGCATCATCTATTCATTGAATCATCGGCTAAAAGCTTCAAGGAACAGCAATAACTTCAGTGATAATATCCAATAATTTACAATCTTCTCTTCTTTTCATCCAACAAGGAAACAGCTACGGTAAAGTGCACACAAAACAGTAACCTTGCAGCTTGGCAATGTCTAGAGCTGGGCTTAACAAAGCTTTACCATTTCGGATAAACAAGTAGAATCAACTACGATAAAGTTGCTTAGATCTTAAAAGAAGTAGAAACAAGTAGAATCAAGACGCCACTATACCATTTCGGATCTCAGTCTCCTTTGGATGCCACTGTAACAAAGCTTTACCTTTGGACGCCAGCCGTTTTCCGACCATGTTATACAGTTTTGATACTTCTTTTTAGTAAAAAACTAGTCTTCTTTTCGAGACTTTCAACCTCAGATACTACGCATTAAACCACCACCCACCACCATACTGGCATCTTCCCATCGGGAGTCTCTTGGCGTCCAATTCCACCGCCCCCACAAAACAACTAAAATTTGGACTGCATGTGGGGTCCATGAACCTCCAGCAACGTGTGGCTTACAGACTCCTTGTGTCTCATTGTTGTAGGGTTTCTTGTTAGGAATTTTATGCTTCTTTATCCCAGAGTTATCAGAGATGATATTTATGGTACAGAATTTATGAATCTTGCGCACTATTTTCAATAAAAGTAAGTAAATATAAGATTCTTTATTCGGATTAGTGATTTCAAATCTTTTAAATCTGATTTATATTTTCACTTTTAAGGTGAGCTGTACTAGCTGTCACAATGACCTTTTGTTGACGATTCGACACAGTTTTATTTGTTATTATCCTATGTTTTGACTTTCTTTAACTAAGGTTTAACTTAAAGTGGTCGTGAAAGTCTTCTTCAACCAGTCTAGACTAACAAAATATAATACATAACTCTCCGTTGCGATTTCTAACCTTAATTTTATAATCTATTTATTGAACTATGTAAAAGTTGTTTCAAAAGAATTTCCCAAAATTGGGTGGAAGTCAAATTTTTGACTTCATATTCCTCATTTTTTTATTCCTCTTGTATTATATTGTTGGATTTGAGAATATTATATATAAGGACTCGCATCCCATGAAACTTGGTATCTTGAAAGCCTTTAATACATCTATGACATGGGAAAAAAAACAAAAAAAACTAAACTGTATGTGATATTATGTGATATTACTCTTGTCATTTGTACGCTATACTGTTCAAAATAATAAACACATTACTTTTTATAATATATTACATAACTATGGTTTAAAATAAAAGATAGTTTAATAAAATATTTTATAAAAATAACACCAATTTATAAAAAGAGAACGGTATTTATAATCTTAAAGTGTGTAAATGTTGCATAATCTTTTTTAAAAAAAGAGTAAATACGATATCTATATAAAAAAAAAATTAATTTTTTAATAATAGATCTTACTTTTTAAAACAATTGGATAATACTTGTATATTTTATAATTATATGTAATATTATTCTTATAAAAATATCTTTATTTTAAAATATATATTATTCCATTGATATCATTACTCAAAAAATATTGCGGGAGAGATCTTCAACGACCGCTTTAAATACGAAATGTACAAGTGCACATCATAGCGGGTGAGACAAAACCGCCTTTAATTATGATGGTCCTTCCTCGGCTACCAGTTGAGATATTATGGGACTAGAATCGTTATTAGAATCAATTTTTCGATTGTTTTTATTTTATGTACAGTAATGATTGTTTTTTGGGATGCAATTTGTTGGTGTTTCCCATCCCTTGCTACTGAAAATTTTTTAATCTAAATTGCTTAAAAAAAAAAAAAAATTTCCATCATATTAGACCCACATTTTTTTTTTTGTTTATTTTTTAGAAACATCATATTAGACCCATTTGATAATGTTTAAGGTTGGGGTATAGATTTGAATCGAAAAATCGAAAAATCGGTCCGGTCTGGACCAGTTCTTATAACCATAAAACCGGCCGGTCCCGGTTTCATGGTTTTCAGGACCGAACCGGACTGGACCGGTCCAGTTGGAAAAAATAAAATATAAAAATTAAAATTATATATATATATAAGTTTTGTATAAAATTAATATTGCACAAAATATTTTTTATATATAAGTTTTAATTATATATAAAATAATTTAATATTATAATTTTTAAATTATAACATAAAATGTTAATTTTAAATATGAACATTTGTAATTTGTTTGATCATATGTTATTAATATAATTATATATAAGATAATGTTATTATAATTTAAAAAATAAAAGTTTAATCTTAAAAATGAAAATTTAGTTTATCATATGCTTTAAACATAAAATATATATTTAAATTATTAATAACATTTTATTTATAGCTATACTAATATATAACTAATACTGATATATCATATATAGCTAAATAATTACTATACTAAGTAATTACTATTAATTACTAATACTAAATTACTATACTACTACTATCACTATAATACTATCAATACTATAGTTATAATAAATTAAACTTACTATAACAATTAACAAGTAATAATATAACAATTAAGAAACTCACTATAGCTATAGTTTTTTTTTTTATAATAAAGGATCAAATTCCATTTATAAAAAAGGACATACAACTTTGACTTAAAAAGCCAGTTACAAACGTTAATAGCACCTCAGCACACTTTCGTGGCTGACATGGTCTAGCCCAGACGACAGAACTCTAAAGACCGAAGTCTAAGAGATTCATCGTACACATCTCTGTCCCCGACAGAGTAAACAAACCCCATACCCCGACTACGCGAGGTAGGGTACACCAATCCCATACACCGCCAAAGCGGAGATGGGGACATACCACCAGTTCGGACCACGGTCCGCGGGGACTAAATTTTTGATTTTTTTTTTTTTATTTTATTTTATATAAAACAGAACACAAGAAAATACATTGGAACACAACTAAAACCAACAGCAGAAAAAAGGCTCCGAACGGCTGCGGAGGCGCGTGCAGAACACGCGCCACCCTGGGAGAAAACCGTCGACCGATCTTGGAAGTTCCGGGCTCACAGACCCCAGCGGCGCCGCGCGTCGCGACGGTAGAGGGCCTCTCGGCGTCGCTAGAAGGCCACTCGCCGAACGCCTACGAGTTTTTTGGCCGCGCGTGCGAGCAACTCGCCACTCCGGATGGCATCGCCTTCGGTAGACTTGAAGATCGGCGGCTGGGCAACATTATGGGGAGGCGCGTGCTGATCTATTGTCGCCGGAAAGACCAGATCCGGTGTTCCCCCTTATTTAGCCTACAAAACAAAAAAACAAAAAAACACAAAAACGGAGCGGCTGTGTGCATAGAGCGGACGGAGGAGGGAGAGGTGGGGAGAGGGGGAAGGAGCCGAAGCTCCCACCCCCTCGAGAGAGACGGGTTCGAGGCGCTGAGGGAGGCGGGCGGGTTCGGGAGAGACGAGAGAAGTGGCGAGTTCAGAAGTTCGACTCCCACTATAGCTATAGTTATACTTATAGTCTAATATAAACTATAATTATACTTATATTATACAACTATACTAATATATAACTATACTAATAGTCTAATATTAATACTATTATATAGTCAAATATATTATATGGTTATACTAATATATAACTAATACTAATAGTCTTATATAGACTATAGTTATACTTATACTAATATAGTTATACTAAATCACTATAACTAATACTAATATATAGCTATACTAATAGTCTAATATTAATACTATTATATAGTCCAATATATTATATAGCTATACTAATATATAACTAATACTAATAGTCTAATATAGACTATAGTTATAGTTATACTAATATGGTTATACTAAATCACTATAACTAATACTAATATATAACTATACTAATAGTCTAATATTAATACTATTATATAGTCTAATATATTATATAGCTATACTAATACTAATAGTCTAATATTGACTATAATTATAGTTATACTAATATAGTTATACTAAATCACTATAACTAATACTATATAGTATTAGATATAATCACTATAACAATTTTTTTAAGAGGTTAAATCACTATAACAAAATATATATAACTATATATAGTTATAATAAATTAAACTCACTATAACAAATACTAATATATAGTTATTATAATCACTATAACTAATACTAATAGTCTAATATAGACTAGAGTTATAGTTATACTAATATAGTTATATTAAATCACTATAACTAATACTAATATATATACTAATACTAATAGTCTAATATAGACTATAACTATAGTTATACTAATATAGTTATACTAAATTACTATAAGTAATACTAATATATAACCTAATATTAATACTATTATATAGTCTAATATATTATATAGCTATAACTAATACTAATATTTATTACAGTACTAATACTTATACTAATATAGTTATACTAAATCACTATAATTAATACTAATATATAGTTATACTAATAGTCTAATGTAGACTATAGTTATAGTTATACAAAATTACTGATATAGTTATAGACTTATAGTATAAGAGTTTTAGTCTAATTATTAGTAATAATTTTGATGTTATTACTAAACGGCGCCGTTGTACCTCCAGTCTCCCAAACCCTAAGACCCGCCCCTCTCTTCCTCACTCTCTCACTCTGCCTCTTTGCATCTCTGCCCTCTCATGCAGCCACGGCCCACGTTGTTGCACTGTGCACATCTCGCCGTCGCCCCCTCAGCCTGAGTCCCGTCCCTCTTGCCGTCGCCCCCTCAGAAACACAGGCCCGCTCTCTCACCGTTGCACCTCCCCTCACGGCCTCACCTCTTGAGTTGTTCCCGTCGCACACACAGCCCCTTGGCCCCTCTCTCAATGTTGCGCTGCCCTCTCTGTCTCTCATCGTCTCACGTAGCTCTCCCATCTCTCATGCAGCCGGCAGCCCCTCTCTCACGTCTCTTTGTCTTCGATGGTAATTTTTCTTGTTTTTTTTTTCTCAGATGTGTATATCATTTTTAATCTCTGTTGGTCTAATTGTTATGGAAAATTTTTTTTGTTTCAACGGTTTATTGGTTAAATGGGAACTTTAGACATCTTTGAGAGTTTTCATCTAGGTGTTGCTCTTTGGACTTAATTCCTATACAATTTTGTGCATCTTTCTTTGAGGTCAAGATTGTTTAGACATATGCTCTCAATTGTTAAAAGAAAGCAGAACAGAGAAACTATTTTACTTTGGGTTGTCGATTTCAAACACAACTAAGAAAGTCTAATACATCCAAGTTGAGTGAGACTCTTACGTCTGCAATGATATAGTTGGGTTGAGGACTTCCTAGGTTTTTTTTAAGGACCACGTTAGCCTAAAGCTCTGTTTGTTATGTTTGATTAAGCATTTGAGTTGAATGAAAGCTTTCAAGTGGCTTTGCTCCATTGCCTTCAGTCCCATATCTCTTGTATGACTTCCAAAGATGAAATCTCCCATTTCTACTAAGTCAAAAATGAAAAATACAACATCTATTGAATTGTAAAAAAAACCTACCTACCAGTTGGGTGCCCTTTTGAAAGATATATTTGCTCTCATACATAGATGGATTCAAGATATTAAAAGTAAAAAAAAAAGTTAAAATCATCTTCTTGAGGATCTTTATTTTCTAACGTCAATAGTGAAGATCATTATTTTTTATAAACTTACTAAACATAGTATATTCTTTTCTAGGACTCTGTATTATAAATTTTTTTAAATTTTTGTGTTTCTTAAATTTACTATTATTATTCCTTTTTTAAATAATTTTTTATAAATTTACTAAACATATAATTTTTTCAAAAGGTTTATGTAAATGTGGGGTCAAAGAGCAGCCTTTTACCTTTAAGCTAGGATACATTCCCAAGCATTGTATTGGGCTCAAATCCATAAACAGTACTGTTCCCTGAGAGCACCTGCTTTCATATATAGTGATGAATTTGATCTGTAATAATATTCTAGCAATGTATCCTTTTGATGCAATTTCAGATTCCATGCATTTGTCTTCAGCTATTGGTCTCTCTTTTACACATATATTTGTTCCAAGTTCCAGATTGCTAGCTACTTTCAATGCTTATCTCTCTCACAAATCTCATGCATTCACTAAATTAAAATCGGAAAACCGGATGGAACCGGATCGGTACCGGTTTAGGGGGGTAACCGGTGCGTAATTGATTTTTAAAAATGCAAAACCAGTATGGTTCGGTCCTAGATTTTGTCCAAACCAGACCGGACCGGACCGGTTACACCCCTAGTTTTAGGTATGTAAAAAAAGGTTTGTAAATAAAATAAAATTAAACACAAAATTTTCCGCCTATTAATACATGTTTTTAATCTTATTGGAATATTGTCTAGATTTCTATATATATTTTATGAGTCCTACTACATACAGGCAACTTGGCGCATGAAGATGCGCACGAATTTGATGTGATGTTCAGCCACGTCAACGCCTGTTTAAAAAGAAAATTGAAAAACAATGAAGAAGAAGAACGAAGACTCCGTCGTAAATGCCCTTTCCACCTTTCCAAAAAGAATAAAAGTCTTCGTTCTTCTTACCGAGGAATAAAGTCTTTGTTCTTCTAGAAGACTTTGTCTTCATTCTTCTTCTTCGTTCCTCCACCCTTTCTAGCATTACTTGGCGCACGAGATCTCCAATATGTTGGATTCAACTGGTCACCGTCGTTTAAACACAGTCTGGGTGGTGCTCTCTCGTTCCTCCGCCTCTGTCGGCCTGTTTCTCTATTTCTCGGTGTTCAATGTCCTGAGACTTAAATATTGCAAATAGAAACAATTTCACATCTCCTAAAGAATTATTCTAGACCCAATTAAAACCCCTTAGCATCGACACAAAACAGAAAGCTCAATACATTTGACTAGTAGGTTGTTCATTTTCTCCAAAAACAACAAGTGAAATACCAGATACATCCAAATAATAATAACAAGTGAAATACCACAGGAGGAGATGGAGTCATGTAGAACGAGATGGAGGAGGAGATGGAGGAGAAAAGGAGAAGAATGGAACGGGAGAATGCGACGGGAGAATGCGACGGGAAATGGAGAAAGGTAGGTTAGGGTTAGGGATTGAGAAGATGGGGGAGGACTTCACAAATAGAAAGGAACGAGGAAGAGATGGAAGACAAATTTTGAAACACACCATTTCACAAAAAAACGAACATACCAATTTGTAAAAAAATTTGTTCCCCGCCCACATGACTGCACTCTCCTACAAATTTCTCTCTTAAATGAAATGCCATGTTTCATTTATGACCTAGAATGCCAAGTTATGATTCGTTCGCAAGGCGTACGCGAAATCGCCTGAGAATAGAATTTTTGATACTTTATGTGTTGCGGACATGTTTCATGTTCCTGGCTGCCCGCAACCTACAACCAAAAGGGAAAAAGGGCCTCAAGGGTGTAGAAACACCTCCGATGCCTAAGTTAGGTGAATTGTCTAGTATCATCACATATAGAACATAAAAGCAATGTTTGCATACCTCTTAGAGTGGTAATTGATGGATATATATTTAGAGTGGCGAAGGGACCCCCTTGGATATTGTAACCACCTTATCCTTTATTTGAACTCAAGTTTTTTTTTTTTTTTGGGAGATCATTATTTGAATTTCTCTCTCGCTACTTGTAGTTCATCTTATCCTCGGGGAGTTATTGGGCTCCCATAGCCATTAAAATTTTGTTGAGTTCTTATCTCGTATGCCGTAGAGGTTGTTTTCATGGTCTGTAGCCCGCGCGACGTGTTCGTTTAAGCCTAGTTGTCTGATCTTGGCATTTAGGTTGTGCAATAGGCCCATCGGGTATGATAGGGAAACTAGACCCTTCTAGTTCCAGTTACTCCGCGAAGTCTCATCACGCACAGTGTGAAGGGACTTGTACTCATAGCGTCGCTTTGTGATATGGCCTTTTGTCCTTTCGATTTTCATGTATCAGGGAGTGAAGGCGTCGCTCCATTTTTCGCACTCCTTACTTTCCCCGTTTTTCGCACTTGACATGCTTCCTTCCTTATTGTCCTGTCGTTTCAAGTTGTGCAGTTCTTCTTTAACGAGTATTCCTTCTACGTCTTCCATTTCAACTATGTTAGTTACTTTCCTTCTTCTCCAGAGCGCCCCTTTCTCGCTGTGTCCTTTATCCCTTACTACATTTTCCTCGTTCTCCTTCATTCTCAGCATGGCTTCTCACAAATCTTCTCGCTCAAACACTTCACCGGGGATCTTCCCAACCCCGTGACTCTCCTCCTAGAACATAGGAAGTTGAGGCTAGTCGGTGGCCTATCTTCGACGATCACCAATCGGTAGCAACGACCACGCGCTTCGACTTGGATTCCATGAGGGATCACCATGGAGTCCTTGATTCGATGCACCTAAGCTTGCCTAAACTGCGTAAGGGGCGGTTAGCGGCTGGGGAGACTGGCCATTTCTGTGGCATTGTACTCCGCGATGTTCTTGATGGGGCTCCGTTTGCCCTTTTGTTGTCCTATGTGAGACATGGTAGATCTCTTAAGGCTTGCTCCTACCCAACTATTGCCAAATGCTTGTAGGATATTGATGGCCTGCTGTGTTGCTTGGTGGCAGGTTTTGGAGTCCATTGGTGATGAATACCATGACTTAACAGCTCGTGATTTTTTTTTTTTTCCACAGCATTCAATGTTTGGAGGGTAATCTTTGTAGTTTTCGGGCTCATTCTAGCAGTCGAGTTGCCCAACTAGAGCACCACTTTTACCATGCTAAGAAGTGGCAGTGGAAGATTTTCTTTGTTTATGGTGAGGGTTGAGAATTTCCACCAGGTGAAGTTGGTCGTCGTGAATTTCTAATTCGTGCTTCACGGGGTCATGTCCCTGATGATCAAAGTTTCGAGATTATCTGGTCCATTCATGGGGAGGAGCGTCTTTGTATGGTGCACATTTGGGTTAGAGAAACGATAGCTCGACCTGGACAGAGGTCCTTTTGACTCGTGCAAATATCAACAGGTTTGTGGTTTCCTCTAGTAGGGCACATGTATTTGGTCGCCAGTTTTTGGGTGCTCCATTACTGCCTCATGGGCAGAAGAGGCCATCATCTTCGACTACAGGGAACAGGAAAGGAAAGAAGGCTTGCACTGAAGTCCCTCCTGTTCGCACCAAGGAGAATCCCATCGACAAATCAAGCTCTACTAAAAAAGGCCCTCCCCTTTCTTCCCCGTCGCTTGGTGAAGGAAATTTGTATCCCCCTCAGCCTTCTTTGGTTGATTCCTTTGAGGTCGTTATGGAGCAAGCTGAGGTTGACTTAGAGTTGGTGCTGGAGGCTGAATTCGCCTTGCCATTGTGTTGTAAGGTTGTTCCGCTCGTTTCTCCTCCTTGGGGGGGCCGAGCAGAGGTTTTTTGGTCCGATGAGGGTGAGATAATTGTGACCCTTGACCCAGCTTTCTTAGGGGTTTCCGTAGTCGTTTTGGGTGGCTCCTCAGTCCCTTTTGATGAGTCTGGTGAAGTGTCCTTGGCCATGAGTGGCGAAGCACCCATACACGAGGTTGTAGTTGCCTCATCCACCTCGACTGCTGCATCACTAGCTGAGGAAAGGCGACACCTGAACTCCCTTTTGTCTTCCCCAAGTTTCCCTTTGTGGAATCTTTAGGGGCATATTTTAGTGGGGGTATGGTTTTCATTCCTTCTTCGCCCTTTAACATCTCACCTACGAGAAGGGATGCGCCCTCGCCCAATTTTCCTATCAACCGACCTTTTGATGAAGTCCTTATAGCTTCAGTTGATCAAGTTTGGGATGATTTTTCTGGCGCTCCTCCTTCCCCTCCTCTCTTTGATGTTCCCATGTCTCCCCCTCATCCTCGCCGAAGTCTTTCGCCACCGCATGGCCTGCGAGACGGGGTGGCTTCATGCCCCACGCCAAGGGATCTTTCAACTCATCAGCCGCACACAAATCCTCGAGTTCTTGATAGGGGGCATTTATGTCACCCATGTGCCGATTTCGAGAAAAGGTGATTCAAGACATGGTGCGCAGGCTCGGGGATATTCTTTCCCCAATAAGTTCTTCTGGCTGTTTTTCGTTGCTCGCCTGCATGGGCCATCATTTCTTTTACTTGTTTGGTTTCCTAGGGCGTGGATTGTCAGCTAGACTTAGAAGAGGAGAACCAGTCGATGCGCGCTTTCATTGGTCGCTCTCATGGAGCTATTCTAGCTGCCTGCACTACAAGGGAAGAAATGGCAGAAAGCTTGTCCCAAGTCGAGTCATACTCCCATTCGCTTGCGGATCAAGTTGCTTCTCTTTGTGAGAAAATTAGTGATCTTCGGCTGGACTTGGAGAGAAGGAGGTGAGTTGATGCCATTGTCAGGCCAGGGCTCGAGGAGATGAACGGGAAGGCCTGCTTAGTCAGCTTGGCCAGGCAGAGAAGGAGGTGGAGGAGCTTAGGCAGAGGAATGCTGACTATGCTACTCGCCTAGCCAAGTCTGAAGAGGATCGGTGAGAGTTGACTATCCAACTGAGAGTTACCCAAGGCGAGAAGGCCAGAGCTGAAACTTAACTGGGGGAAGTGAAGAGAGATCTCAGGAGTTACGATCAACATTATTTACAGTTGAGCGAGGTTTCTGCCTCTTATAAAAGGCGACTGTTAGATTCAGAGCTAAAGGTTATTGAGTTAAGTGAAGAGCTAGCTTCTTCTTGACAAGAAGTTGTTCGCCTTTCGCCACAGCTAATGGCTGCTCATATTGTCTGGAATCAAGCATGGGGTCTTGGATACAAGCTTGGGATTAAGCAGTTGAGGGAGTACTTGCTTGCTAACCCTAAGGTAGACTTGAACCAATTGGACTGGAAGTCTATCAAAGCTAGCTGCGCTACTTACCATATTTTTGATTCCTCAGAATGAGACAAGATGCTAGATGCAAGATGCCTTTCCTCCTCCCGTTCATCGTCCCTAGTGCCTATTTTTTTTTTAAGGTTTCAACTTCCCTGTGGCTATGTACTATAAACATTTGAACTATGACACGTTGCACACACAACGAGCTTTTATGTTGCATGGATTTGGTGAGGGCACTACAATGTTATATTGTTGTTTCGTTTCAAGTGTAGCGAGAGGATGTCTCGACCGCATAAATATGGGCGAGTATAATTACTCAGTTTAAGTGTAGCAGGAGGGTGCCTCGACAGTGTGAATTTGGGCGAGTATAATTACTTGGCTTAATTGTAATGGGAGGATACCTTGACCGTGTAAGTTTGGGTGAGTATAATTACTCGGCTTAATTGTAGCAGTAGGTTACCTCAACTGTGTAAGTTGGGGTGAGGAGAGAAACACCATGTTAAGTCGTTTCTTCCTTTGTCACCTTGGGAGTGAGCGGGGTCACTCAGTCGTCACTCGGTCAAGCATAGTTGGAGGAAGCCTCTACCGCATAAATTTAGACGAGTGTAATTACTCGACTTAAGTAAAGCTGGAGGATGTCGTGACCGCATAAATTTGGGTGAGTACAATTACTTGACTTAATTGTAGCTGCAGGTTTCCTTGACTGTGTAGGTTGGGGCGAGGAGAGAAACGTTGTGCCTTTGTCACCTCGGGATCGAGTGGGGTCACTTGGCTCAAGCATAGTTGGAGAAAGCCTTTACCTCTTAAATTTAGATGAGTGTAATTACTCGGCTTATGTGTAGCGGGAGGATGCTTCGACCACGTAAATTTGGGCTAGTATAATTACTTGGCTTAATTGTAGCGAGAGGATGCCTCGACCGCACAAGTTGGGGCGAGGAGAGAAACGATGTGTTAAGTCTTTTCTTCCTTTGTTGCCTTGGGAGCGAGTGAGGTCACTCGGCTCAAGCAGAGCGGCAGGAAGCCTCTACTGTATAAATTTAGACGAGTATAATTACTCGGCTTAAGTGTAGCTGGAAGATGCCCCAACCGCATAAATTTGGGCGTGTATAATTACTCGACTTAATTATAGTGGGAGGATGCCTCGACAGCACAAATTCAAGCGAGGAGAGAAATGATGTGTTAAGTCATTTCTTCCTTTGTCTTCTCGGGAGCAAGTGGGATCACTTGGCTCAAGCACATCATAAATTTAGATGAGTGCAATTACTCGACTTAAGTGTAGCGGGAAGATGCCTGGACCATTTGGGCGAGTATAATGACTCTGCTTAATTGTAGCGGGATGATGTCTCGACCACACAAGTTAGGTGAGTATAAAAACACTGTGTTAAGTCCTTTCTTCCTTTGTCGCCTCAGGAGAGAGTGAGGCCACTCTGCTCAAGCATAGCTAGAGGATGCCTTGACTGCGTAAATTTGGACGAGTATATTTATTCGGCTTAATTGTAACGGGAGGATGCCTTGACAACATAAATTTGGACGAGTGTAATTACTCAGCTTAAGTGTTGCAGGAGGACGCCTCGACCACATAAATTCTGGTTAGTATAATTACTCGGCTTAATTGTAGTGGGACGGTGCCTCAACCGCTAGAATTGGGTGAATATAATTACTCGACTTAATTGTAGCGGAATGATGCCTCGACCACATGAATTTAGACTTGTCTAATTACTTGGGTCAAGCTTAGCGGGAGGATGCCTCGACTGCGTAAATTTGGGTGAGTGTAATTACTTAGTTTAATTGTAGCAGGATGATGCCTCGACCACGTGAATTTGGGCGAGTATAATTACTTAATTTAATTGTAGCGAAAAGGTGCCTCAACTGCATGGATTTGGACGAGTATAATTACTCATCTTAATTTTAGCGGGAGGATGTCTCGACTGCGTGGATTTAGGCGAGTATAATTACTCAGCTTAATTGAAGCAGTAGGATGCCTTGACCCTGTAAGTTGGGCGAGTATAATTACTTGAGTTAATTGTAGTGGGAGGATGCTTCAACCGTTTAAGTTGGGATGATTAGAGGAACGTTGTGTTAAGTCGTTTCTTCCTTTGTCATCGTTGGGCGAGTGAAGCGTTGGAGCAGTGAAAGAAAGAATAGTGAAAGGATAGGAATTCGATTAGATCTCTTATTGTACTGGAATCATTACAATGAAAGTCATACAAAATACTTCCTCAAATGTTTCGCATTCCAGGGGTGTGGTAGCTCCCTTCCCTCGACGTCTTTGAGATAGTAGGTCCCTGGTCCCTAGTTTCCCTCCTTTTACCATAGTGACTACCATTTCTTTTGAAGACCAAGTCTCCTACTTTGAAGAATCTTGACCTGACTCTCTTGTAGAAGTACTGCTCCATCTTCCTTCTACTATAGTTTTTGCATTAGTCCTTTTTTCTTCCAACAAGTTCAAGTTCTCTTCAAATGCCCTAATGTTCTACTCTGAGTTGAAATTTCGTGTTCTGTGGCTCGGTATTCCCACTTCGATAGGTATTACTATTTCACTTCCGTATGCCAGGGCAAAGGGTATTTCTCTGGTCGGTGGTTTTGTTGTTGTCCTGTATGCCCATAAAATCCCCAGAAGTTCCTCTGCCCAGGCTCATTTCTTCTCCTCCAGCCTCTTCTTTAGCATTCCCATTATTGTTTTGTTCGTTGCTCGACTTGCCTGTTTGCTTGTGGGTGCCCTAGAGAGGAATATCTAACTTTGATTATGAGTTGGGCGCACCAATTTCGTTAGTGTTTGGAGTGAACTGTTTGCCGTTGCAGGAAATAATGCTCTTGAGTATCCCGAACTGGCATACCACAGTTTTCCATAGAAACCTCGTAACGTTTTGGGAAGTTATCGTTGCCATTAGTTTGGCCAAGTTATCTATTCCTCACTAGGCGAATGGCGGTCGGAAGTTCCTTGGTCGCCAAGTATCTAACTATATTGCCTGTCCATTCCGGGGAGTCTACACCTACTCTCAAGATCTCAGCTCCAATGGTTGGTGCCTCTATGGTCCGCGTGACCATGTCCAGGGCAAAGTTGCCTCCTCTTGTGTTGATGCTGCTCGTGCTAGCCTGTTAGCCTTCAAATTATCAAGCCGTGGGATGCGACTGATTTGGAAGTAAAGAAGGCTATCACGCCCTTCATCAACCCGTTACAAATATTTTTTTTCGTTTTTCACCTTTTGTTAGATACTCTCTAGTTACTTGGCCTCCACAAACTGCGAGTCTGCTTTCATCTCTACTTCTCTTGCTCCCAAAGCTTCGGCTATGGTGAGTCCTACCAGCACTGCCTCGTACTCGGCTTTGTTATTCGTGACCTTGAATCCCAACCTTATTGCGTAATATGTTTCGGTCCCGTCTTCTGCCGGCACATATGCCCATACTCCCCCTCCAGCTTGGCTGGATGAGCTATCGACATACACTTGCCACGGTTTCCCTACAGGTGATTTTGGCTCCTTTTCGAAGAAGTTTGAATTCTACTACAAAATCAGCCAAGATTTTCCCTTTAACTGTTGTATGTGGGCTGTATGCGATGTCGAACTCGCTTACCTCAATCACCCATTTCATCAACAGGCCTCGACGTGTCTGACTGCTGTAACATCTTCTGAAGGGGTCCTACTTTCACCACCTTTATGGGGTAGGCTTGGAAGTAGGTTCGTAGTTGTCGGGCGTCGGTCACCATTGCGAGCACCATCATTTCGACCTTTGGATATTGAGTCTTTGCTTCCCTCAAGGCTCAGTTTATGTAGTATGTCGGTTTTTGTATGCCTTATTCTTCCTGTATCAATATGGCAGACACGACATATGATGTGACCGCCAAGTATAGTAGCAAAGGTTCCCCTTCCTTAATTTGGCTTAACAATGGAGGGTGGGTCAAGTACGCCCTTAGTAGTGTGAAAGCTTTTTCACACTCGATATCCCAGTTTTACATCTTCCATAGGACTCAGAAGAATGATAGGCACCTGTTCGTCAATCGGGACACAAATATGTTAAGCACCCCCACCTTTCCTACTAGGTGTTGTACTTCATTTAAATTTTTGGGTGACTTCATTTCGCTAATCGCCCGTACCTTTTCAGGGTTTGTCTCGATTCCCCTCTTAGACCATGAAGCCTAGAGACTTGTGTGATTGCACTCCGAATGCGTATTTTCTTGGGTTCAACTTCATTTTGTAGCATCGTAATACCCCAAAAGTCTCTCTCAGGTCTTTCATTTGCTGCTCTGGTTCCTTACTTTTGACCAGTAGATCATTGACGTAGACTTCCATATTACGCCCTATTTGTTCTTTAAACATCATGTTCACTAGCCTCGGGTATGTTGCTCCAGTATTTTTTAGTCAAAAGGACATGACTTTGTAGCAGTATAGTCCCCGATTGGTTATAAATGCTCTCTTTTTTTTATCAATCTGGCTCATTCGTATTTGGTTATACACAGAATAGGCATCCATGAAACTTAACATTTTGTGTCTTGTTGTGGAATCTACAATTAAGTCGATTCGCAATAGAGGGAAGTTGTCCTTTGGGTAGGCTTTGTTGAGATCTGTAAAATCTACGCATTTGGTGTCCTGTTTGACTTTTTGACAAGTACCACGTTCGAGAGCCACTTGGGATAATGGACTTCATGACTAAGAGTCGATCAATTTCTTCTACTATTGCTTCATATTTCTCAGTGTAGAAATTCTTCTTCCTTTGCTTAATCGGTCGAGTCTCTAGGTTGATGCTTAATTGTTATTCTATAATGCTTTTGTCAATTCTGGGCATATCCTCATGACTCCAGGCGAAGACATCCTTGTGCTCCGCGAGGTGTTGTTTCAACTACTGTCTATCTTCTTTACTAGGGGTGTAATCGGTTCGGTTTGGTTTTGAACAAAACTTAGGACCGAACCGGTATGCTCCGGTTTTGTATTTTCGAAAACCGATTACGCACTGGTTATCCTCCTAAAACGATACTCTCGGTTTTAACGGTTCCGATCCGGTTTTAATAAAATGTTTTATACTTAATAACTATAGAATGTACCAATACTAAGAGTAATACTATATACTATACTAATAGTGATATTAATACTATATATAGTTATAGTGAACTTAATACTAACATGTTAAGTTAACTATACTATTATACATATATTATGCTATAACTCTTAGAATATGTTAATATATACTAATACTATATATTATACATTATGGAATATATATTATATATTATATAATAATACATTGATACGAAATTATTACTAATACTATATACTATATACTATACTAATAATGATATCAATACTATATAATAATATATGGCCAAGTGATATAGTCATAGTGATATTAATACTATATATACTTATAGTGATTTAGTTATAGTAAATCAGTGATTAGTATAACTATAGATCATGATAGTTATACTAATACTAATCACTATAGTATCATATAGTGATATAGTATTAGTATAACTAATAAAATTAGAATGATTTATATAGTTCTTTATATATAGACTTAAAAGTGGATTACTAATACTAATATATTAATATTAGGGCATAAAATGTAATTAATATACTAATGTGTATTAGTAATACTAATGTATTATGTATTTATTAAAAGGAATATGTTGATATTTGAGAATTTATTAGGCCATAAAATGTTATTAATATATATATATTTTATGTTTAAAGCATCAAATAAATCTTCATGTTTAACATTAAACTTTATGTTATAAATTATAATTACACATAAGATTTTTATATAATATAAAACATATTATATATAATATTAAAAAAAATTAATTCAAAATATATAATATAGTGAACAGGTTTGGTCAGGTTCTAAAAAGTATAGAATCGGAACCGGATTGGTATCGACTGGTTTTGGAATTAAGGAAATCTATCCCGAACTGGACTGGTCTAAAACGGGACCGATTTCACGGTTCGGGCCGATCCGATCCAATTTTTTGATTAAAATTTACACTTCTTATCCTTGCTCAGCCTTGTCCGAACTTTTTTCAAAATACTTTGTGCAAAACTTATAAGCGAGGCTTGTATGTAGAATTATTATTGAGACCATAAACTAAGGTTGCATATGAATTGAAAAGTTTCTATTTAAATCTGGATATCAAATCAACCATGATTTCAAATCCAAGATTTTGAAAATTTTAAAATCTTTTTAATTTCGGTTTAAATCGAAATATAAATTTTAACATAAACAAGAAACTAGATTATAAAATCCCATATCCAAATCTTTCTACCCAAGCCCTATTAATTATGTGGTTTTTTCATGCACTTAAAAAAAAAAACCTGAAATCAGAAGAACTATATATCAACCCATTATTATTAGTTATCTAGAAATTATCTCTACACCTCGGGGAGTTGTAAAGATGTTGTCTTGTCTCATAAACATACACATATTAACACTTGGCATTAAAGAGCTTCGCAGGGTAATCGTTTGCTTTCACCACCCGCAATCCCATTTGACAGATCGATCGTGCCCATATTTAATTGATTGAAAACTGCACTCATCTATGATACTATACCTATGCAAACAGAGATAGATCACTTTAATACCTATCTTTACTTTGGGTTTCAACCATTGCTTTTTGCCACCTTCAATGAGTTCATTTGCAAAAGGGAACTAAAAGACAGAACAAAAGAAGATCAAGAAAAATAAGTCTGCATACTTTCTTTAAAAAGAGATCGGCTTATACACGTAACTTCCAGTTATATTTAAAAAAAAAAATTATAATTATAATAATATTTTTTTAAAAATATTTTTTTTTCCTTTTATCCTATTAAAAGTAGAATTTTCTTTAAAAAAAAATATATGATAAAAAAATTAACTTTGTAAGTATATATGTACAAAAGATTTTAAACTTATGCTACAAATGTCGCATCAAATTTTTTATTGGTTTGTAAATATAATTTTTAGGCAAATTGGCACGCTGAATGTGTTTTTTAACAGAGTTGAGTCGCTAATTATCACACTACCTGCATTGAAGAATGAAACCAAAGTGTTCAATGTCAGGTTCGTTCAAACATTGCTAGTCAGCAAACTTTTGAAACAGAGAGCAAAACTTAAAACTGATTAATTGTAAATTAGCAGAATATTAGAAAATCACTTCTCGTAGGAAACCAAAGACAATGGAAGGTACTTGGTTTGGCAGTACTGTACCGCGCCTAACCTTATTCAAATCAAAAGGCGTTTACAAAGGAAACAGAAACAAAAGACCCACCGAGGGTCCCTCCTTTTTTTTTTTTTTTTTTTTTTTTTTAAGAATTATGGACATTCAACCTGCAGTGAAGCAACAATATTCTTGGTATTACAAATTAATATCAATGGGTTTATTTAGATTTAAAGATGAAATGAAATAATTTTAAATATAAATTAAAAAATATTTTATTAAAATATTATTTTTTAATATTATTATTATTTTAATATTAAAAAAAATTAAATTATTTATTATATTTTATATAAAAATTTAAAAAAATTATAATAATAAGATAAAATAAAAAACTTTCTTAATCCAAATAGGTTAAATAGATTCTCTCTCTTAGAAAACGACTTCATACATCTTTCCCTCTATTCCCTCTCCTCTTTCCCCTTAAATTTGATAAATTTTATTAGTCCAAACTTTCTTATATTTTCGTTTGTCAGCATATTTTATAATTAAACGAAATAACCCGATAAAAGGAAAAACAAAGAAAAATTAAAACAAAGAGAAAAAAGGGGGCAGGAAAGTAAACGAACAGGATGTCTAGCTAGTTCATCTCCGAAAGTACAGTGATAAGAGCACATCAGAAGAAACAGCTGTATAGTGACCTGGTTTCTGAGAATGCTTTAATTTGGTAACCAGAGAGCCACCGGAAAAGACACATAATTCACGTCACAGTAGTTAATGCCTTCTGTGGTGGTGTTTCCTTTCAAGTAGCCCTTCGATTATGACCTTTTTTCGGTACTCTCTGGACTCAGTTTCTGCTAACTTGATCACATTTTCTTGTCTGCCATAACCAAAGTGCCGGCCAGACATAAAGTACAGCCAAATTAACGTGAAAAAAATAGCAAAAAACTTTCCCCACAAGATGGTGATCACAAGGCTAATGGCAAGCATGTATATGCCAGATTCGAAACTAGAACAGTTACCCATGTTATCAACCTCCTCCTTTGGCTTCTCTACAATGTCTGGATAATTGCAGCAATCAACTTGTTTTGTAATGTCAGTCAAAGATCTGGGTGATTTATTTTCTTCTGAAATGGAACCTGAACAGGATGTACTTGAGCCGCACGAAGATCTTGAGTGTGACAACCCAGAGTTGGTTCTAACCTCTTGATCAATACCAGCATCCATGGATACCTGATTCACTGATCTTTCGTAGCTAAAATCGTGACAACTTTCGGAGTAACTCGACTTATGACTAGGGTAGATCGATTGACAGGACTCTTGACGATCAACTTTCCTGTCACGAGCTCTCTTAGCCTGTATACGAAGAGATGATATTGACGGTCATGAAAGAAATAGACATCACAAACATTTTAAAAAAAAAAAAATCTTTTTTTTTACCATATACCCTATATTGGGATTGAGGATTTCAGAGAGACTAACCAATATTGCTTCGCAAATAACGGATAGAAGCACTCGGGAAAAGGTTCTCTTTGGAGTCAACATTTCCTTGATGGTCTTCTCCTTACAAGCCGACCGGTCGACGATATCTTTGGATTCTAGGACGACTTCCATGTCGACAACGGGTCGAAAACAAAGCAAGAACCTGTTTCTTGAAACGTTAATCTTCATTGTGGGCCGTGGATAAAATTAAGGAGGGTTTCGAAGCGTTACAGATGGTATTAAATAATGATATGGTTCGGATTAAACTGGCGAGTGAAGAGCAAGAAAGGAAACGATATTTGTTTTGTTGGATATTTTTGGAAGAAAAGAAAGAGTACCAGGACTAGTTGGATTTTATGTTTGTCACGGTTTGCCTGCTGTTATAACTTATCGACAAAAGTGATGGATTTGGGGGCTATATTTGAGCTTTGAAGTTGAGGAATGGGCAAGGCTGCAGGCAGTTAAGTTTTCGAAGGTTCCAGTAAGGGAGGGACAGGTAGGAGGAATAATAACTCCGTTTTGGTTTTGTTGGTAAAAAGGGGTGTGATCGGTGTAATTGGTTAGTTGGGTACGTAGGGTTTATAACTGTGATTTGACATCGGTCTATCTCGTTTGGATTTAAAAAGAAATTGAGATAAGTTGTAAATAGTAATGAAATAAGTTATAAATAAAAGTAAAATTTATGAGTTAAAATTAATGAATAATAATAAAATGAATTGAGATGATTTATGAATCCAAATTAGTATACAACCAAGTATTTTGTAAACCTATTTTTGGATATCTCAGTGCAAAAAGGAACAAAAGAAAGAAAAAAATAAGGAAGTGAAACACCAGTTTCAAATCGTGCTAGCTTCTAGACTAACAGATTTTAGAGGTGATTTTTTTTAATATATACTATATATATATATATATATATATATATATATAAAACAAGGAAATGAAACTGTTTTATTCATCATTAAAACAATTACATCATAGAATTGGACCAAATAATTTGTGAAATACAATAAAAAAAATCCCACCAAATTATCAAATCATCTAGATTTCATGCAAATCTTGCCAAATTATGGGCTGCTTCATTAGCCATATGCCCACTGTATTGGATAGTACACTTAGGAAGCATTTGCATCATGTTCTTGATCTCATAAGCCAGATTTCCCCATAGGGACATTGAGGTGCCATCTCTAGTTAATTCTTGCACCACAAGATCAAGTGAGTCACTCTCTACTTGCAGCTCAACTATACCCAAGGGAATGCACATCTGTAAACCTCTCAGAATAGCAATAAGTTTAATTTCCATAGAATCTTGCACTTCATATTCTGGTTTGCTAGGAGAGAAACTGACATTCCCATGTTCATCTCTTAAAACAACTCTACACCTGATCTACCTTGATCATGGAAAAGATCTCCATCTATATTCAATTTCAGAACCCCCGCAGGTGGTGTCAACCAACAACAACGAGCTTTCATCCATTTTTTTGGTTCTTCAACAACAGTTTTATGCTCCTGATGTAATGATAATGCATGATCAACAACATGGCCAGGTTAAAGAACATTATCTTCATAAAGTTTCTGTTTTCTCCTATACCACATACCCCAAGCCATCAGAAACAACTTCTTTATCTCCCAAATATTTCCTCTACTCAGCACAGTTAATGCAATTTGAACAAAATCCATCCAAACATCAGTTTCTTTTAAGAAATTGAAATGGTTATACCAGCAATCCTTGATAAAGGGACAATAAAGAAGTGCATGGCTCAGATCCTCCTCCTCCTCCTCATTACACCATTGACACTTTGCCTCCTCGAGTTTGAATCTTATTTTTGTTGTTTTTTTTTTTCAATATGAATAACTTGCATGAATGAATTTGTATAAAAGAAATGATATTTGCACTCATAGAATACGTAAGCCACACTTCTTTAGGAAGAAATGAATAAATATGAGACTTAAATGAAAATTTTAATTTTTTAATAAGAGACCCTACTCTTTTTCAAAAGGAGTGTATGACGCTTGCACAATCTATGACTGTATCTAGTATTATTTTTTTTTCAAATATTTTTTTAAATATCTTCAAAATTTTTAATAAATATATACAAATTTACTAGTAATTACTTTTTTAAATATAAAAAAAAAAAAGAAAAAAAAATATACTAACGGTCAAACCCAGAAAGCAAATTAGTATTTTCCTGAGTATAATTTAGGCTAATAATTGCATTTTGTATCCTAGCCCATATACGAGACTTTCTATTTTCTTCCCCCTATATTATAAAGCTTATTAATTTAGAAAAATGACATGCACAATTTCAGGACGTGCAAGTTCTTTGAAAAAATATGATCTATTTAAAAAGTTTTATTTTATTTTTATAGTGTCTTTCTTTTTTTTAAAAGTCTACACCAAATTTGAATACCTTAAACTTATCTCGAACATTACTGGTTAGATTAAATTTGGGATGCGCATGTTACCAACACAGTATATCCAAACGTAGAATCTATATATAGTTCATATACTTTTTTTTATTATACCTTTAATATTCATTTTCAATATACATGTGTGATTGGCTATTTTGAATATTTGTATATAAAAAGTAAGTTATTGCGAATTTAGTAAAAATTCACCCGTAGATATTTCCAAACTCCAAAATAATATGGAATAGGTGGCCCGCTGATGCAGGCCACGGGCAGCGACAACAAATGAATATGGATTCATTGAAGTAATGTATGTGACTTGCAAGATTTTATGAGGATCAAAGACAAAATAAAATATGGAAAAAAATCATTTTGACAACACTATCCCCTAGTTGAGTGACATCCCAGGATTACACAATTTTACTTTTCATTGATATTTTGTTTCTTTTCATCCCTACAAGAGATTGCATTTTTTGGGACGAAAATTTTTGTCAATTTTCATTCCAAAAAATGTCATTTGTGTCCCAAAATATTTTGGAGATGAAAACTTTTCATCTTTATTTTGTCTCAAAAATCCTTATCTACTACTCTCTTCCATTTGGGGTTTTTCCACATAGGAGTTCTTCCCTTGCCTGGTGCAGGTTTTTTCGGGTATGATGGAGGAGAAGCTGGAGGTCCTTTACCAATGTCTAAAGTTGACAAAATGCGAGCAGGAGGAAATTATAGTGGAGACACAGAAACTAGAGGATGATATCATTCGAGGTGGGAAGTGTTTGATGGTTCAACTTTTGACATCAAGGCACTACAATAAAGAAGTGTTCAAATAGATGATGAATAAAATATTGAGACCTATGAAGGGGATTCAGTTTAGAGATTTGAATGCAACATTGATGCTAGTTGAGTTTGAGGATCTTAGGGATAAAAATAGAGTTGTGCGTGATGGCCCATGGTCTTTTGATAAACAATTGGTATTGATCAATGAGGTAGAGGGCAATCAACCAATTCATCGTATACAACTTACTGAGGCACTCTTTTGGATCTGATTGCATGATCTTCCTCTTAGTGCAAGAAATGAATATGTGGGCAATCTCATTGGTAGTAAGGTGGGACAAGTGGAGGAAGTGGATATGGAGAAAGGGGAGATGGCATGGGTGGAATTCATGAGGGTACGTATTAAAATTGATGTTACCAAACCCTTACTGAGGGGCAAGATGTTAAACTTGGGATCCAATGAACCAGTTTGGGTTCGTTCTCTTATGAGCGACTCCCTGATTTTTGTTACTTTTGTGGTTGAATTGGCCATAGTCACAAAGACTGTGAGGAATGGCAAGAGGCTAACCATGCAAAGATTGAGATGGACGATCTCCCATATGGGCAGTGGCTGCGTTCGAGTAACATTGGGGGATAATGGGATCAACATGAACAGAAAAGCAAGCTTGGGTATGCATCTCCAATTGGTACTCCGACGAGGGAGAAACAAGTAGTGGATTTTGGGGGGACAGAGTGAAATGTTGGGAGTAAATCACGGCCTCGAAATTCTGTTGTAACGGCTGAGGAATTGGAGTTGATAACGGAAGATATGATTCTGCAAAGGGTGGAGGACGAGCGGGAGATCCATATAATGGTTGTAAATTCAAAGTTGATGACGGGAGAATCTGCAACTCAAAATATGGAGAGAAAGTTTATGATGCCAAGAGAAGGGGGGATTCTCAAATTTTGAGAAGCTGGATCATGGGCTTGAGGGACTTGTGAAGGGAAATGGGCCTGTGGTTGACAATTTGGTCGACTCTGGGAAAACCCATTGCTTAAGTAAGCCTAATGTAATGGAGGGGAAGAAATGGAGATGGTTATCGCACATCACCAAGACTCAGACAAATAAACCCCCTTTGCAAATTGGTAACAGAAAACAAAAAGAATCTCTGGGCATTGAGGAAGATACAATCAAAGGGACAAAGAAGTTTCATACTTCGATAGAATCAAATGTGGCTCAGAAGAATGTTCATCAGGAGATATAGGCAGGGGCTGGTTCCTAGCCCTGCCGGATGCCATGAAAATCCTCAACTGGAATGTTTGTGGGCTTGGGAACCCACGAGGCATTCGTACACTTTGCGATGTAATTGTGAAGGAAGGTCCCAATGTTATTTTCCTGCAAGAAACAAGATTGAAGACTCGAGCGGTGGAAAATTGTAAGTATAAGCTTGGTTTTACTAATTGCCTAGCTGTTGATTGTGTGGGGAAAAGTGGTGGTATTGCTTTGTTTTGGAGCAAGGAAATTGATATGGATATTCAAAGTTATTCTGCTAATCACATTAATGCTTTGATTAAAAATGTTCGGGTTCATAGAAATAACTTTTACCTTACTGGGGTATATGGTCATCCTAAGGCTGAACTGTGTTATAAGATGTGGGATATTATTTGCAGATTACATAGTAATAGAGGAGGGGTATGGTTGTTGTTGGGTGAATTTAATGAGCTTTTAAGTCAGGCTGAGACGTGGGGAGGGAGGATGAGACCTGAGAAACAAATTACTGATTTCAGAGATGTGTTGAATGATTGTTCTTTGAGAGATTTGGGATTTAGTGGACCTATGTTTACATGGTGCAATCGTAGAGAAGGAGAACAATGCATTTGTGAGAGATTAGATAGGTTTCTTGCTAATGTTCTGTGGTGTGCTGATTTCCCAAATGCTAGAGTATTTCATGGGTCTTTAGCCTATTCAGATCATTTGCCAATATGGATTGTGATTGATGGGGAGACAATTCAATAGAGGAGGCCTAAGTTGTTCAAATTTGAGGTAGTGTGGATAGGGGAGAAGGGTTGTGATGATATTGTAAAAGATACTTGGAAGGAAGTTGGTGGCAAAAATGATATGGTTATTGTTATGAATAAAATTTCAGAGTGTGGACAAAGACTTTAGAGGTGGAATCAGACCCATTTTGATAAATTCAAATAAAATTTGAGGAAGGCCTAGAAAAGACTACAAGATCTGGAAGTTTGTGATCCCAGGAGTACTGATAAGGAGACTCTTGCTACTACTAGAAAAGAGGTTCATTTATGGTTGGAGAGGGATGAGATGATGTGGCGTTAGAGATCCAAAACTTTGTGCCTAAAGGAAGGTGATTAGAATTCTAACTTTTTTCATTGCTAAAGCTACTAACAGGAAAAAAAAGAATCATATTCTTAAAATTCAAGATGACAATGGAGTGTGGAAGAGTGGTGATGACAGGGATCAAGTTATTAGGAGTTTTTTACAAAGTTGTTTACTATTGTTGATCAGAGCGGGCCTATGGAGTTTTTGGGCAATTTGACTGGAAGAGTTACAAGTTAGATGAATGAGGGGTTAGTTGCAAGGCTTTCTGAGCATGAAGTGATACAAGCACTAAAACAGATGCATCATTTGAAAGCTCCAGGCCCAGATGGCATGACACCATTTTTTTATCAAAATTTTTGGCCTAAGGTTGGTGGAGCAGTCACTACAGCTGTATTGAAGGCTCTGAATACAGGTGAGTTCCCTACTGAATTGAATCACCCTCTTATAACATTGATCCCTAAGAAGAAATCCCCTACAAAAGTGGCTGAATTTTGACCCATTAGTCTATGCAATATTGTGTATAAATTGCTATCTAAAGTCATTACTAATAAACTGAAGCATGCTCTCCTTGGCATTATATCAGAATCACAGAGTGCTTTTGTCCCTGGCCGTCTGATTACAGACAATGTGCTTATCGCTTATGAATTAATTCATTTTTTGAAGCACAAAAGAGTAGGAAAAAAAGGCTACATGTCCCTTAAATTAGATGTGAGTAAAGCATATGACCGTGTTCAATGAGATTTTTTAGAAGTTATTATGATGAAGATGGAGTTCGAGAGACAGTTTGTGAACTTGATTATGAAATGCATTTTCACGATTTCATATTTAGTGTTGATCAATGGGATACCTAAGGGCCCTATCATACCATCTAGAGGCTTGAGACAAGGGGACCCTTTATCCCATTATCTCTTCCTTTTGTGCACTAAGGGTTTGATTTCTTTATTGCATAAGGTTGGGATTGAGAACAACATTTCTGGAATTAAGGTCTGTGGGGTGCCCCTTAGGTAAACAATCTGTTGTTTGCTGATGATAGTATTGTTTTTTGTCAAGCTAATGTGGAGGAGAATAGATGTTTGCAAGAGCTATTGATTGATTATGAGAAAGCCTCTGGGCAGAAGATTAATAGGGAGAAAACTTCTATGGTCTTTATCTCTAATGTGACTAATGATGTGAGGACTGAGATAATGGATATGTGGGGTGCAACCTGTGAACAACAGTATGATAAATATTTAGGTTTGCCTCTAGTTGTTGGAAGATCTAAAACTAAGGCATTTTCTGATATTAAGTAGAAAGTTTGGCAAAAGTTACAGAGTTGGAAAGAAAATTTACTTTCTCAAGGGGGTAAGGAGTTTTTAATTAAAGTTGTAGCTTTATCTATTCCTACATATTCCATGAGTTGTTTTATGTTACCTTCTACACATTGTTCTGAGTTGGAATCTATGATGGCTAGATTTTTGTGGGGTCAGAAAAATGAAGAGAGGAAAATCCATTGGGTTAGTTGGGAGAATATGTGTGAGCCTAAAGCAAAAGTGGGACTGGGTTTTAAAGATTTGAAATCCTTCAATTTAGCATTACTTGCTAAATAGGGATGGAGAATCCTTAATGCTCAAAATTCTCTCTTACACAAAATTTATAAGGCAAGATATTTTCCTAAAAGTAGCTTCTTTGAGTCTAAATTGGGTGGAAACCCTTCCTATGCATGGAGAGGAATTTGAGAAGCTAAATCTTGACTGCTCAAAGAGTGTAGATGAAGGATTGGGGATGGGAAGACTGCCAAAATGTGGAAGGAACCTTAGATTCCTGGTTTTAATGATGCTTCCTTGGCTGTTTCAGATGTTGATGCAATAAATGAAGAGGATATTGTGAGTGCCTTACTGGATAGGGATAGCAACTAGTGGGATGTAGCAAAAGTGAGAGCTCTATTCAATCCAAATGGCTCTTTTGAAATTTTGAAAATCATTATATGCCCTGGAAATCAACCTGACAAATGGTGGTGGTCTCTTGAGAGAAATGGCCTTTTTAGCGTGAGAAGTGCATATAGACTAATTAGGCAAGGTGATTAGAATTCTGTGGGTGAATGCTTGAATGCAAGACTACAACAAACTTTGTGGAAGGTAATTTGGAAGATGCAAGTCTCTAATAAAATCAAAATCTTTGCTTGGAGGGCTTGTAAAGATGGTCTACCTACTCAATGTAATCTGAAGAAAAGGAAACTCATTAATGAGGAGGTGTGCTATTTTTGTAATGAAAAGTGTGAAGATCTGGTGCATGCTTTGATTAGTTTCCTTTCCATTCAAAATCAGTGGAAAGTATTCTTGCCTCTTATGAAGAATGTGGTAGAAACAAGCTCTATCTTTCAGATTGCTTTGAACTTCCAAGCTACTGGTAATATAGATGCTTTGACTATCTTTTTCTCTATAGCTTGGGGTTTTTGGTACAGATGTAATAAGAAGCTGCATGACAAAGTGGTACTTGAGCTGAGGCAGGTGGTGGAACATGCTCTTTCCCTTCAAGAGTTGTTCTCTGTTGCTAAACAGTGTCCTAATACAGATATTAAAAAGTTTTGTAGGTGGAAACTACCTCCTATTGGTTTCTTGAAATTAAATGTAGATGGGACTATGTTTTGAGACCAACATAAAGCAGGGATTGGTGCCATACTGAGAGATGAGAATGAGAAAGTTATTATGGCTGTTAGTAAGGCTGAAGTTGAGGTTTCTGCACCTGAAGATATTGAATTACTTGTTGTGTTTCGGGGCTTGCAATTATGTATCCCTATGGGTATTAAAAAGGTGGTGATTGAGAGTGATTGTTTGTTGATGGTGAGGGATCTTCAATCTTCAACAGAGTCTTCCTCAAGGCTGGAAGCATTATTGCAAGAAACAAAGAAGTTGATGTCTACTTTTGATGACTTTCAGATTCAACATGTAAGTAGTGTGGGTAATGAAGCTGCTCATGGCTTTGCCTGACATGCTTGGGTTGTTGAGTCTATTGAGATGTGGTATAATGGTTTTTCAGATTTTATTTCTCAAGCAATTTGGCTTGATAATTGTCTGTAAAACTCTGATTTTTAATGAGATTCCTCTTATATAAAAAAAAAAAAAATTCACAATTGTTCAAATGTTTCATTAATTCAAAATAAGTCAAAAGACATAAAGTAAGAAAATAAGTTCTAAGCTAGTGGTGACATAATGTTCTGGGGCATAATTAACTTCATCTGCTTGAACATTTTTTGGGATTGAATTTCTATCTCCCTCTGCATATTTTGTTGTAATTGCACCTCCACCATATCTACTGCCTAATGTAATTGAGCCTCCAACTCTCGCCAGCCAAAATTGAATTCAAACTCATCCTTGAAAGAATTAGGAACGATTAGTAATAAAATAAACTAATTAGAAATTAAGTAATAATTGAATAAAATTATTTTCTAAGTAACTTATAACTAGGCAACGAATTTCGATGTGGTCTTTCACATCTTGGAGAACCTTAGCCTAGGAGGATGTAGTCATGGGTGCATATATCCATGTAAGGATACCAACATAGGAAGCAAGCCAATAGCTATATCAGTATAAGTTAACACCTCGACCTTAGTGTTGACTTATGCAGACACTTTTAGTAACACTTTGACTTCAGTGATGACTTACAACAGTTATAAAGTAATTAAAGAATATAATACCTAAAAATTATTTTATTTTTAAAATACTATTACTTAAATCATCACATAAACTCGAGTTTCTATGTAACATATATTGTTCTGGGTCTAGTAATGTTAGTCCATTATTAGTATATATAAACTACTATCATTCATTATTAGTTTTGTTCGACCAATCACCCTCATCCTCATTAGACATTTCAATTGACTCATGTTCTTATGACAAGCCATCCTTAATTATTTCTGATTCAATATCTTCCCTACATAATAAAACCATGCCATATTTGCTGAGATCGACAAATAAATTGATGCCTGATTCATTGTTTTGATATGCTTCTTTATTTGTTAGACCATCAAATTCTTCTTGTTTTCCATCTGTATTTGAAATATAATCATATACATTTTTTGGTGCAAACTTCTGTACTATTCACCATAGGTTTTTGTACTCTGAATCATCTATGTAAAAAATTTGATTTACTTGGCAAGCGAGAATGAAATGATACTCCTCATACCATGTGCGAGATGTATTGACACTCACAAAATATTCATCATTACGTACTTCCAACCTAGGATTTGAGATATCTCACCACTAATTACACTTAAATAACCAAACCATATGTTTCCCTATGTACTTTAACCTAATGATATCTTGGACGACTCCATAAAAGTCAATATTCTTCTCCTTGTGGCTTTCTTCGACAACGACCTCACAATTTTGAGTTTTTCTATATCGTCCTTTGTCAGTTGAGTAAAATCTATATCCATACACCAAACATATTGAATGGCCTGCCTAGATAGACCACATGCCAAAGCATACAATTCACTTGAGATGTCTTCTAAATTATCACCATGTCTCGATGCAACCTACATTATAAATTTTATTTCAATTATATTAACATTAAATAGGAAAAAAAAAATCTATTTTAGTGGTATGAAAGTCATAGAGAGTAAGACATTGTTTAGTAATACCATCTCTTCAAACCTAGCGACAAACTTTTCATCATTGTCTTCCCCCATTTTTTTGGCCTAAGCGCCAATTTTGATTCATTAAAGAAATTGTTCGCCATGTAAGACTCGCGGTGAGTATTTATGATCGATTTTGTTGACGTATAGATGCTCCTCCAACACCACCAAGTTATAAAATTAAGTTTTTTGAACTTCTTGCACGGACATCTTATAAAACCTCGAGTTTCAATACTCCCTCGAGCAAATTCTATAAATAACTTCACCCATTGTGCATATTGTTTATGGTCTCTACCATGTCTACAACATCCAACTCTTATCCATTGTATTTGCTCTAGTACACTACTATTACAAAAAACTAAAGTCAAGTTACAGGAATAGACATTATCACGAGTCTTTCCATATTCATTGCTTGTAAATATTTCATCAGGTAGTTGGTTTCATCCCATTCGAGAGGTTATCATCTACATCGCATATATACTTAGTCCAAAACTCCCATATCAGTCAGAATTACAGCAACATTTTCCTACAATTCTCCAAGTATGCTAGTCGTGAGAAGTGTTCACACCTATCCATGGGCCAGACACTTACAGACCACACACCTGAGGAGTCAAAGGAAACAACGAGCCAAAATCTCAAAACTAACACTAGAGTTCAGACTGAATATATTTGCCATATATATGATAGAATCTCAAACTGTCCACTTTGGATAATTCAACAGTTTTTTCCAAACATTCTTCACGAACAATAGGGGACAACTCTCGAACGGGTCTAAGGTTCAATTGGATAGTAACTCAATCATGCAAACACACTAAATAAATACTTCCTTAAGAAGCATCTACTTGGATACAAGTAATTTCCGACTTCTTTACTTGGTTTATACTATACTTGGGTGATTTTGAAGTTATTGAAATAAGTTAAAAGTAATTTATGAGATTAATTTATATTATTTGGATTTAGAAGCAATTGATAATTTGAGTGCTTGGTTTATACTTAATTCGATGGTAATTACTTTAATTGGTCTATTAATTCCATGGTAATTTATATTTTTTATTTTTATGGGGTAATTGGTCTTTTATTATTTTTTTTTTTAGTTGTTGGTATGTGTTAATAGTGATTTATGCAATTAATTTCTACTTGAAACTCCTTATAAGAGATTGGTTTTTTATTAATTTTTTATAATAATCTAATAGTGATCTATGCCACTAATTTCTATATGTCAAAATATACAATTAACATAACAAAAACTAACCAAACCTTACCTCAAGGGCATACAATCCAAACAATTATCCAAATGCTCAAAACCTATATATGAAAAGTCAATAGGGTTAGAGAGCACACAACAATTAATCACTGACTAAGATTAGAAAAAAAATCAATAACTAAATATACAAAAATCCACTATAATTCGAAATCTATTATTGGGAGAAAAAAAAATACAAATCTCAATAGATTTGCACACTATCAACACAAAAATACTAAGTTTGAAACACACACTCTCTCTAGGACGAACTCTCTCTCTCTACCCCTCACTCTCTCAGCCTCCCCCTCTATCTCACATTTGCCTCTTTGAAAAACTCCCAAATGCTTTTATTTAAGTTTAATGTTCGTGTTCAAACACTTATTTACGCTTTTGAACCTGAAATATTTAGAATGGTGTTGTAGCTTCCGCGCACTTAATTTCAGCCATAAATCGTTCAAATGCATTATATTCTGTTCAAACAACATGAAAGGAATATTTCTTAGTATATTCCCTCAAATGTCTGTGTTAATTGGAAGGAAATTTTTCCGTGTATGTGACCTCGCTTGACCCACCTAGGCGATTGTGTTCGAATGGTTTAATATTCCATTCGAATGGCGTAAGTTTCCATTAAATAGTGATTTATGCAAGCAATGGATGACGACAATTTTTCTCGCCAACCCTTACGACAAATCATTTCATTCGAATGCTTGTATACTGCAGTAGCGTATCCATTTGTATAGATCCATACACCGTTCGAATAGTATAATATACCGTTCAAATGAAATATTTTTCTTTCATTTTATTTTATATGGATAATATAGTATAGTATATTATAACTAGTATAGTAGAGTATAATATAATTATAATATAACTATGACTATACTATATAACTACTATATTATGTTATAGTGTAGTTATAACTAACATAATATAACTAGTATGTAATATTTGTAATTAGAGTATAATATAAATATACTATACTATATAAATATTATATTACGTTATAGTATATATAGTATATTATAACTAGTATGTTATAAGTAGTATAATATAAGTAGTATATTATAAGTATTATATTATATTATATTATAATATAAATATACTACACTATAAATTACAATATATGCGATTAGAGTATAAACTGTTCGAACAATGTATATGCATGTTCACACATACTTGGTCCTCTACTGTTCGAATGGCTAAAATCTCACAATAGACCATTCGAAGGTAATTAGTTACACATTCGAACAGCTTATACACCTGTTTGATCGTACTTGGGTCCTTGGTAAAAATGAAATGTCGTAGTTTATTTTAGAAGCTTCATGCATTGACTGTTTGAACAAGATATTTTTTGTTCGAACTGATAGGTCCTTGACAAATGAATCTTCACAAGGTCGTAACGTATTCTACAAGCTTCATGAATCAACCATTCGAACAATCACATTCGGTTTCGAACAGCTAAAATAATTATAATAAACCGTTTGAACTAAAAAAATACTAGTTCAAACACGAGTGTTTTAAGGCAAAAGACCCAATTTTTTACTCAAATGTTTCATTTTCACAAACACTGTTCGAAGCCACCAAGATCGTTCGCCACCACTCTTTGCTATAGACTAACCATTGGTGGTTATCTAAAAGGTATGACCCACCATCCTTGTATCTATGGGCATGAAACTAGGGCTATTGTGTGTTGAAAACAGGGTTTGGATTCCGAATTGGATCCAACCTATTTTTGAAAACAGGCTATTGTCTGTAGAAATGATGGAGTGAGGTCTTGGCTTCACTCGTGTTGATTTGTATGCTTAAAAGCAACAATTCTTGATCAAACATTGGTTTTTACACATTACTGAGTCGACTTAGCCATTGATGTTCATGACTGAGATACCATCATTCAAGGGCTTCAAAGATGTACGAATAGTTTTTTTCCGAATTGTCATTTCTAGTTCAACCTTGTCACCATACGTTTGAATGTGAAGAACTTAGTCAAATATTCGTTCGAATAAACTTGGCTTAGTTCAAACAAATAAACAGTTGTTCAAATGGTATCTCATATAGGGTTGGTGGCCATATGATGATGTTGTTCGAACTATATATTTACTTGTTTGAATGACCATAAACCATTCGAACATGGCCTTGTAGTTGTTCGAACGCTTTTATTTAATGTTCGAATAGGCTAAATGTTAGTTCGAATAGTACTCAGTATAACATAATTACAACTTTCTATTTTATTTGTATTCCTTGTTTATTTTTTTTATGAACTGTAAATTAATGGCATATGTTGGAAGAATATGTGGGAGGGAGGGGTAACCTAGCGGTGAAGCTAGTAAGCCGAAGAGGCCGATATTGGTTGAGTAGGAGATCATTATAGAATATTTTCGCGATTTTGTCTAGGATGGAAAGAGCCTGTCTTCCATAATCAGTGATAGTGAATGGGGCCCGATTTGTGAGCAAGAGGGGTGGCTTGTCCTGGTATGGTCGGTAAGTTTTATCGGGCCATATCGGAGATGGGTGCTGATGAGGACTCTTTCACGTTCGTGATTTAGGGAGTCAGTATTACTATCATAGCAGTCAGTATCATTGATTTTCTTGGGGTCTCCCATGTGGTGAGTGCATATCTTGCACAACACCTGGCAGTAGGGACAAGCGGTGAAGAGGCTATCGAGGATGAGGCTCCAGCAGGCGACGGTCCATCGCATGATGACATTCATCTGTTGATACATGATGATTCGGCTTCCCCATATGAAGGCAGTAAGGTGATTAAACATGTTGATTTTCAAGTCTTTTTTCGCATGCTGAATTTGATTCTTTCACACAATATCTATCTGAGAAAATAGAAGATGAATTTCGGCATCGAACGAGATTGATTTATGTTACGGATAGCACGAGGAGAGCCGATTGATCTGCCTCTATACTTCCTCATCCGCACCCGATCTGAGTCATGGTATTTGATTGGACGTAGTCTACCATATACATGGATGATCTCCAACCTCCTAGTTAATTCAAGGGTTGATGTGCTATAGACAGAGCGGAGGCAACCACAGATCGGAACTCTTAACAAGATCACTTTTAGCAAGAGCGAGAGCCACTTGCCGAAGGCTTGTAGGGCACGCGGTACTGGCACAGAGCGTGATCCAGCTTCTACGAATGCCGGTGGTGGAACAGAGGCTACATGGACTACTATTAGGGAGATGTGATCTCTGCTCGAGGAACATCACGCACTTTTGATCCAGGATATGAAGAGGATCATTGCGCCCATTAAGATTCAATTGCGAGAGATTGAGGGATACATTACTGTGATGTAGGAGGACCTTGATAATCTTATACTGTAGTGTTATTTTGCATCGATATTTTTGTTTTGTATCGAACGTTGTCACTTTAATTTCTATATCGTTTTTTTTTTTTTTTTTTATATATATATAACTAGCTTGTTTGTTATCAAAATCAGTTTTCGTATTTTACTTACCAATTGGCAATATAAAAAATGACTTTTCTTGGAAGGAAACATTTTTTTAATTGCAAATTCTTATTTACCATAAAAAAACTGTTAATTAATTTTTAAATTAATTATATATATTTTATAGGATGGCATATATGATACATTTTAATTTACCATAAATAATAATTTTGTATAAGTAGATTTTTCATCTTTAAAAAAATGATGATCAGTAGACTCAAATAATAGTTATTTTTAAAATATTTGAATGTCTTTTAATAACTTTTTATATCTAAATTTATTTCGATTGTATGCGTCACAGTTCGAACCAATCTTATGCGCATTCGAACGGTTTATAAATCCATTCAAACGTAAGTTCGAACAAGATAGCAGGCATCGCCCGCCAGATTTATTTATAGCTTCCCACCAAACAAATCTTCCTAGATACACTAGTTCGAATAAATCTTTGTATGTTCGAACGTGTAAGAAATATGTTCCATGTCTTGTGATGAAATTTAATTTTCGTCTCAAATAACTACTTTTAGGGAAAAAATTAAATTTCGTCCCTAAGAATGAAATTTCATGTAGTACATACTCAATCATTTTAGTTTGCCTTTGATTTTCAGGAAATCTTGCAAGTTACGTGCATTGGCTCAACAAACCCATATTCGTTTGTTGTCGTTACCAATGGCCTGCATCACCCTCCTCGCGGACTTTTGGTTGAAGAATACTGGACCATATCTTATTAGTATGTTCAATATTTTATTCTACAAATTGTAGCATTGCAGAAGTTGGTTTGTGGAGATTTTGAGTAGGGGTGAAAGTTGGTCAGTCCAGACCGAAGAAATCGACCAAACTAGACTGTCCCTGGACTAAGATCGGTCGGTCTCGATCCCTGAAATAGAGGATTGAGACTTTTCGGTCCAGTCTCGATCTAGGGGTTTCCCACCCCAAACCGGACCGGACCGACCGAATTTAAAAATATATATTATATATATAATAATTATATAATTAATTATGTAATTTTCATCTAACCTATCTCTATTAAAAATATTAAATATTAAATATGTTATTAACAAATTAATATTCTATCAATTAACTAATGTATAATATCAATTAACTAATTATATAGTAATTGTATAAGTTAAGAATGTAGTTTTCATCTAATTAATTATCATTGACCATATTAAATTATTTTTTATTGAGTTAGTTACATAATCTATATTAATAATTTAATTAATTTTAATTTAATATTTTAAATAATTTTTTATTAATTTATTTAAAGAAAAAAAAGAAAAAAAATTAGATCGGACTGAACCAATTTACACCCCTAATTTTGAGTCATATCCATGTCTCCATATTCTAATTATTGTGTACGGAATAAAAGAGGAAAGATTTTCTAAAAAAAATCCAACTCTGCAGGCACATAAAAACATTTAAAAACATAGTTTTAAATGAGCATTTAGAAGGATTGCATTATTAAATGAGTTGATACATTATAGATATATAATTACTGATCATATGCATATGCATTAATACATTAATACCGCTAATTACCTTAATATGCGTACAAATAAATTGGTTGTACTTGTCTTTTATGGGCTTTGACCTGCAATAACTCTTTGTTTCTTGTTTCAGCGGTGGCACCACAGTTTGTATAATAAATTGTAACAAACTATCATTTAAGACTGTACCATCTTTGTGGAAAATAGGTAGGAACTAAATTATTAGTTCCAAAATTCGACCTATTTTTTACTTTTGTATTATATTTATTGTAATAAAGTGTTTGTTACTCCTCATATTTTTTAATATATTTATGTTAATGAAATGCTTGCTTGAGAAAAATAAAAAATAAAACAAGCCCACATCGTACTCGACACATTCATGCTGCCCATCAGAGTTTCAGCCTATCCGCCAAATTGACTCCCTGACCGTGAAAAATCTAATCCAGCATCTCCAAGGCTTATCAGCCAAGACCTCATCCTAACCACTTGTAAATTTTTAAGTCAACCTATTAAGGGCATCTTTCGCACCTTGACCAAAAAACTCAATCAAAATATTTAGGGCTCGATGGGTGAGAGTTCTTGATGAATACTTTTCTCTTAGTTTTACCTGTACTGAGACTTTTATATTCCCCTCTCCAACTTGGGCCCCTATTTCCCTTGTGCCTGGGGTTTCCTCCGATTACACTGGGAGTCATGCAGCCTCATTTAATTAAGCGGCTTTTGTCAAAACCTTGGGTCATGTTGCCTACAATAGACGGTGAGCCATTGCCTTTCTTTGGGTGTTGATCTTCCACAGGGATTTCTTGCTTGTGATCCATATCAGGTCATTTAATGTAGAGTGGCTTCCCGCGAATCATCCAGACAGTGGCATGTGTCCGTATGAATGCTGTCCTATCTTTCCATGTTGATCTAGGCCGTCCTTTCCTTTGTTATGGTTGGGCGGGTAATACTTGGTCTTTGGGCCTTTAGCGAGGTGGACCGGACCCAACCCTGTGCGGGATGAACATGCCCCTCCAGTTACCCAGCAAATTCCTACCATATGAGTGCGGTGAGAATTTCCTTCTTTACCCCACAATGCTTTAGTAAGTTGCGTTCATTGCCTGAATTAGTACACGTTCCCACACCTAGGGTAACGAATGACGGCTCAATTTCCACGTCTCATCGTATAGTGGGGATCACGTGATTTTTTCCTAACATTTCCTTTCTGATGACATTTTTCACCCTTCTACTAAGAGTTGTTTCATCGACACTGACCTTGTATTTAAACCCTAAGTCCCGGCCTTTACTACTTTTCCACTACACTCTACCCATTCTTGATTTTTCTTCGAGAATCCCCAGCTTCTCTTTCTCCAACCTTTTCTCTCCCTCAAAAAACCCTCAAGCTTGCACTCATCTTGCCCTAATGGGTCTTTTTGAGACCCTTGGATTTTTGCTCAGGATAGCCCTTAGTATTTTGACGGATACCACTGGTCCACAGTCACCACCTCATCGAATCTGGATGCGGTGAGAAGTTCATACGGAGTGCCTAACTCCATTGTCTTGGAAGTTCCGGAGGCTCACTGCGTTGTGGTAGACTCAGAGGGATTCCCCAAGATAGTCATACTGTACCCTTCCATGTTTTCGAATGGTCTGTGGCTTCCTTTTTGCCATCCCAAGATGTCTTGGATTACCTTGTGCTGGCCCTATCGCAGCTTCATGCCACCACGTGGAGGATTTTATTGCCATGCTATGTTGTTTGGCACATGGTTCTAGGAGCTAAGGGTGAAGATTATCCCAACTTGTATGCCAGAGAGTTCTTTCTTACTCATGGGGTACGGCGCCACAATGGCAACCTATGCAGCTTCCATTCCTGAAACAAGTACAAGGTTACCCTTTTGGAATCTCGTTTCTCCAGTATTAAGAATTGGTTCAAAATGTTATTTTTTGTATTGGGTCGTGGTTGTGAATTTCCTATTAGCGAGGCCGTTTGTCAAGAGTTCCCTGTTCGAGCCGTGTGGGGAGTCGTTCCGAATGACAAGGAGTTTTCTCTGAACTTGTCCGATCCAGAAAAGACTCGTTTGAGGACTGTCTATTCTTGGGGCACCAAAAGGAAGTTTGGACCAATGCTCTGTTGACCAGAGCCAACATTGACCCATTTTTTATGACGCCAGACCGATCACTCGTCAGTGGCTCCATGGGTTCCCATGAACCTGGTGTGCCCTTCGAGGATGTTGCAGAGGTTCCATTTCCCAAATGATTACGCTGGAGCATGTGCAACCACCTTCGAGCCAACCCTCGACTCAGACGTGGAGGTATTCCCAGGCAATGCCGATGGGGGCATCCTTTCTCCTCACTCAGTTCCTTTTACAATCTTTGTAGGCTAGATGCCCACTCTTCCTTTTGACCCTAAGGGTTTTTCCCAAGACATCCCCTTAGTTGTGGATTTAAGTGATGACAGGTCTCCATACACCTTTCTCCTCAGACGCGGAGGTATTCCCGTGCAATGCCGATGGGGGCATCCTTTCTCCTCGCTTTGTTCCTTTTACAATCTTTGTAGGCTAGATGCCCACTCTTCCTTTTGACCCTAAGGGTTTTTCCCAAGACATCCCCTTACTTGTGGATTTAAGCGATGATAGGTCTCCATACCTTCTTTGCCTTTCAGCACCTTGTTGGAGCCAGAGATCATTTTGTTGGCGGTTCTGGAGGAGCCCATTCCACTAACTCCTTCTGCAGGCGATGTAGAGACTCTTTGGCGAGTAGGCGATCGATGTGGATGTTACGGATGCCTTAGGTGAGTAGGTGATCGATGCAGGTGCTGCGGAGGCTCCGGGTGATCAGGCGACTGATGCTAGTGCTGTGGAGGCCCCATGTAAGCAGGTAATCGATGCGGCTAGGGGGAGGGGGCTCCCCTCCCAGGGCCCCTTCTCCCCCTTTCTTCTTATCCACTTGGGCAATTGGGAAGCTTGAGGCAGTCCTTTGGGTCTCGATCTTCTTAATCCAATCCGAGCGTTGATAAAGCCCGAGCTGAGTCTGTGTGTGACAATGTCGATAAGCTCAAAAAATTCCTTACCTCGGTAAGTTTTCCCTCTGCTCATCCCCAATCTTTTTTCTTTATTGTTCCTCCATTCACCGATCTACATTGGGCTATTTGTCAGGGAGTTGACTCGTTGGCTACTTGGACTGTCGACGTGAGGGGTGAGTTAGAGGAGGAGGTCGGCGTGCTGTCATCTTTTGTGGTCCAAGCTCATTGAGAGCTAGTCAAGATGCGGATCGAGAGGGATGATGCAGAGGTTGCCTTTGCCTATGCATATGCCCATTCCCGCCATTTAAAGAAGAACGTCATTGCTCTCCATAATGACATGGCATATCTCCAAGCCAGCCTAGTAAAATCATAAAAGGAGGTAGCTCGTTGTTATCTCGAGGCCAAACTGTTAGAGGAGGAGCAAGATATAGGGCAGGATCGGCTAGATAGCTAGGAAGTGGAGCTGGAGGAGACTAGGGAGCGCTATCAGGAATATGCAGGTACGGTGGAAAGGGCCGAGTAGTCCTGTCTGGACTTGAGCTTGATTTTTTATCGGACTTGAGCTTGATTTTTTATCACCTTAAGGGTGAGAAGGAAAAGCTGGACAAACAAGATGAATTGGTCTAGAGGGCAAACAACAGGCTAGAGGAGAAGTACGTGAAGCTTAGTGACTCCTGGCTGCGTAAACTGAACAATGTTAGATCCCGGGACTGGCAAATTGTGACTCTAGAGTCTGAGTTGGCCTTTGCTAGGGGAGAACATATTTCCTGGGATCTACAAATAGCCACTTTGCAATCTGAACTAATTTCTTCCAAGTAAGACCTGGTCCAACTTTCTCCTCAATTGACGGCGGCCAAGGTGCTCCTCAACAAGGCTTAGGGCTACGGTTATAAGGAGAGCTTGGAGAGGTTGGGGACCATTTGATGGAGAATCCACAGACTGACCTGAATACCCTTGTCTTGAAGACTCTCAAGCTTGACTGCCAGCCCCTCAAGTCCATAACTCTCTAGGCAAAGATCTGATCCCCGATGCCTTCCCTGATCTAGCCTAGAATCCTTGACTAGCACATATATTGTTATTTATACATTTTTATTATTTTTTTGTGGGAATGTACTAATGCCATGAACAATTCCATAATAGATATGATTTTATACTTCCACTAGTTCTGCATTATTTCTATTGATTTTTGTGTGCTTGTGACTCACTCCATTTGTTTACTCTGATTGTGAGTACCCCAGATGATTCTGCTTGTTCCTTGTCTTTTTTGTTTTCTAGTTTTGCTTGCTCGAGTATGTAGTGTTAGGGCGAGGAAGGAAATGCTTAAGGAAGCTTTTTCTTCCTTTATCACTAGGAGTGCGCGGAGCTCGACTTTGGGAGCTAGGTAAGAGACGGATTCAACCGCGCTAGAGAGCAAGGAAGGAAATGCTTAAAGAAGTTGTTTCTTCCTTTATCGCCAGACGAGTGCAGAGCTTGACTTTGAGAGCTAGGTGAGAGACAGACTCGACTGTGCTAGAGGGAGAGGAAGGAAATGTTTAAGGAAGCTATTTCTTTCTTTATTATTAGGCAAATGCAGAGCTCGACTTTGAGAACTAGGCTGGAGACGAATCGACCATGCTAGGGGGAGATGAAGGAAATGCTTAAGGAAGCTATTTCTTCCTTTATCGCAGGGTGAGCACAAAGCTTGAGCTTTGGGCACTCGATTTGAATGTTATAATAATTATTGAGATATAATCCTAACACAAAATAACTTGAAAATGTTGGCTTACATGATGTGCCTGAAACGTTTTTTAATGAGGGGTTTAAGCAAAATACTTCTTGAGATGCTCTACATTTCATGGGCACTGCAACTCTTTTCCCTGGACATCAGTTAGCCAGTAGGCTCTGGGTCTATGGTAGGCTATAACCACATATAGTCCTTCCCACATTGGCCCAAGCTTCCTTTCCTTTTGGGAGGTTACTCTGGTTTCCTTTAGCACTATATCTCCCTCTTTGAACAACTTGGGCCTCACTCTCCTGTTCAAATACTACTATGTTTTCCTCTTGTTGGCCGTCGTCTTTGCTTGATCTCACTTCCCCCACCAAGTCTAGATTCTCGCCTAGTGCGTCTTCATTTGGTCATTCGCTGAAAAACTAGAATCTATAACTTGGGCCCTTAAAATAGTACTCGAAAAATTCAACTGGACTTTTCATATGCTTAACCCAAAAATATTTAGAAAGTAGGCTTCGTGCTGGACTCGAGTGTTACATGTAGTGGTCGAAGTCAAAATATTGCCTATTATCCACAATGATGACCCTTCCACATAAATTTGGTGACGCTGACAACCATTATCGTTGCGAAGGGCCTAGCTTCCAGCCACTTCGCGAAGTATAGGGCTTTAAACAAATTGGGAAATCGGTAAAGAGTGAACCGGTCATGTCTGGTATCGGTTCCTATTCAGCAAAATCAGTTAAAAATGGGTCCAATTTCGATTTTGATATTTAGAACACTAGTTCGAACTAAACTGGACCAATACATATATATATATAGATATTATTTTTAATTTTTTTTATATTATATATACAATATTTCGTATATGATTTTTTTATTATATTATATTATATATATTATATGGTAAATTGCTAATTAATATAACATTTAATTTTAAAATATTATTATTCATATATATTAATTTTATAACATAAAATTAATCTTATAAGTCTTAATATAACATTTGATATAATACAAATTAATCTTAAAATTTTTAGTATAACATTTGAATATTGATATAACATATAACATATAAATTTTAATTTTATAATATAAAATTAATAGAACATAAAATGAGGGATATGGGTCAATCACTCGCTAAAGTTTCGTTGGAATATGATTTTGTTTATCGATAAAATCGAAAACATCAGACTGAACCTCAACTGGAAGTTCTAGTTTCGGTGGTGAATCGGTCCAATATTGGTTTTAAATTTTCAAACTCGTTGTATATTGATTCCGTTCTAAAAAAAGTCCAAAACAGACTGAATCGGACCGGTTACACCTCTAGTGAACTAGTCCGCCGCTATTATGATGAATTCACTCCTCATTTTTTCGAGGGCATGGATCCTCTTATTTCCAGTCCATATTAAGTGTAGGGCCACAAGGAAGTAATCGACATTAGTTTTTTAGGCGGACAGTGTGGAATTGGTGCTTGGATTTGACACTTTGCGCATTTCTTGACAAATTGCTCTGCATCTTTGAGGGCTTGGGCCATTAATAACCGACCCTCATCGCTTTTCTTGCCAAAGGTTCTTCTACTTGAGTGGTTCCCACATATTCCCTCATGTATCTCTTTCATAATATATTGGGTTTCTTCAGGGGAGATACACCTCAGGAGGGAACAGGAGAATTCTCGTTTGTACAGTTTTCCTTCTAGGAGGATGAATTGAGTAGCCTTATTCTTCACCTTCCTCGCCTTTTCCTTTTCACTTGGAAGCTCCCTGGTGGTTAAGAACCGGGTTATCTCATGTGCCCACTTGGGTACTCTTCCCCCCTCCCCTTTTGAGACTTCAAGCTCAATGGCAGGAGTCTCTAATGTTTTGGTGACCACATGCGACGGTAATGTCGTGTCGTTGATGCCTGATGAGGCTCGTGCTAGCTGGTCTGCCTTCAAGTTGTGGGGAATTTTCCTAATGGTGAAGTTTTGGAAACAATCACGTTTCCCATACTCGTCGTAGATAAAGCTCAAGTTTTTTACTTTTCGCCACATACTCCCCCTTGACTTGATTTGCTACCGCTTGGAAGTCCGCCTTCACTTTTACTTCCATCACGCGTAGTGTATTTACTATGGCGTGTCCTGCTAGTAAGGCCTTATATTCTACTTCATTGTTAGTGATTTTGAAATTGAGTCTTATCTAGTAACAGGTTTCTTATCCAAAATTTGATATTATGTGTACCCCTACACCCCAGCCAGATCGGTAGGATGAGCCGTCGATGTACACTCGCCAGTGACAATCGGCTAGAAAGGGCACATCTTTGGGCAGATTTGTCAACTAAAAAACAAAGTGTTCCAAGGCTTGTCCTTTGCAGTTTGAGGGATGTAGTCAATGTCAAACTCATTGAGTTTGATTGACCAGTTCACCAAGCTTCCAGATGTGTCCGGTTGTTGTAAGACCTTTTTGTGTGCTACTTTCATCAAGACTTTTATTAGGTGTGCCTAGAAATAGGGCTTTAGCTTGCGGGTGGCTACTATTAGTGCAAACGCCAGCAGCTCCATTGACTGATATGTAGTTTCGGCTCCCCTCAATTCTCGACTGGTGTAGTAAACCAGCTTATGTTGCCGATATGACTTCCACCGTAATGGACAGGTACGAGTATAAGACCTCTCCCTGTGCGGTTTGGCTCAGAAAGGGTGGGCTAGACAGGTATTCTTTGAGTCGAGTGAAGGCTTCTTCACACTTTTCATTCCACTTGTAGACCTTCCGCAGCACTTGAAAAAATGGTAGACACTTTTCTGGCGATGTGGAAACGAATGTGTTGAGCACTGCAATCCTTTTCGCCTATGTACCTCATTGAGGGTCCTGGGAGACTTCATGCTGATAATGGCATGGATCTTCTCTAGGTTGGCCTCGATATCTCTTTCTGAGACCATGAAGCTAAGGAATTTCCCTCATTCTACTCCAAAAACACATTTTGCTTGGTTGAGCTTCATTTTATACTTTTGGAGGACCATGAAGGCTTCTCGTAACGAACAACTTTGTTCGGTGTCCTTCTGTGTTGTGATATGTGCAATATTTACATGCCTTTCATCTGCGATTGCTGCCAGCCTAAGACTATTCCTAGTCTTTCACGCTCATGCTTGAGTGTGTTTTCCTGGAAGGTGGCCCGTTATCCTCCCTCTTGTCGTACTGTCATTTTCTCGTCTTGGGCTCATCTTTCTAACTTTTGCCCTCGGTGTTTCCTTTGGACCTATTCTCCGCCTACTCTAGCTTAGAATTTCTCAAGGTAGTTAAGGCCCGAAGGGTTTCCTCTGCATTAACAAAGTTATCGGCTTGATCCATGAATTATCGTAGTGTGACATTCTCACCAACTCTGCCATGAAGGGACTTGGGGCCAGATGCTGCCCAAGAGTGCTGCTAATGTAATCTTTTCATTCTAGTCATCTGTAGTCATGCGCTCTTTGTTGAATCTGGAGAGGTAAGCCTTCAAGTTCTCATCCTCCCATTGTTTTATGGTGAAGAGGAAAGCACCTGATCGTCTTCTTCTCCTGCTGGGCATGAACTATGTAGGGAACTTCCTGCCCAACTCCTCGAAACTGTTGATGGTGCTTGGTTGTAGGGCCCCGAACCATCCCCCGATGTGTCCCTTAAGTGTCAAGGGGAATGCTTGATAGGCAATCTCCCCAGGAAAATTGTGGAGTGTCATGTGTGCTTTAAATGTCTCCAGATGTTCTCCCAGATCCTTAGACCTGTCGTAAATCTCTTTCTTTAGAACCTTGAACTTGGCAGGAATGGGGTGGCTATCACCTCGACACTGTAAGGGAGATTTGTGCTGCTAAGCAGCTGGTCGATTGAGGATGATGCCCCTATCTTCTTGGTCATCTCTTCGTATTTATTCATGAGGATGCACAACTGGCCGTGCATCATCTTCATATCCTCATTGTCAACAGCCACCCCCCTAGGCCGATGAACTTAATCAACCTGCAATACAAGAAACGTGAGGGCTCGGAGAGAGGGTGACACCTCTGATGCCTAAGTTAGTATGTATATCTCTTGGAGAGAGTTCTTGATGAATACTTTTCTCTTAGTTTTACCTGTACTTAGGCTTTTATATCCCCCTCTCCAGGTTGGGCCTCTGTTTCCTCTGTACCTGGGGTTTCTTCTGATTGCACTAGGTGTCATGCATTTGCATTTAATTTGGCGACTTCTGTTAGAACCTTGGGTATTGTTGCCCATAGTAGGCGGTGAGGCGCTGCCTTTCTCTGGATGCCTTGTGAGGGACAAGATCCTTTGTTGGGATTTCCTGTCTCTGACCCATATTGGGTCATTCCATGTGGCATGGCTTCTCACTAATTCTTTAGACACTGGCATGTGTCCATGTGAACGTTGTCCCATGTTTCCATTTTGATTGGGGCCTTCTCTTTTGCTGTTGCTGGGCTAGTAATACTTGGTCTTTGGGCCTTTCACAAGGTGGACTAGGCCAACCCAATGGGGGATTAACTTGCCCCTCCACAACCAATTCTTGTACTCACACCGAACACCTATCATATACATAGTCGCCTTGTCGAGAATTTCTCATTTTCTTTGAAGGACTTGTCTCCACTTCAACCTTGTACTCAGCTAAAATTTTAACTACATGATTTTATCAGAAAGAAGGGGAAAAAAAAAAGAAAATCTTTTCATCCCTTGGCTGTCTCACCAGTTTATTCAGATATCAAACAATATCAAACAAGCACATTGATGGAGATGGAAGAAATAAGGAAAGATGAGACTAGAGAGAGTGATCGGGGAGGTGGAGGTGGAGGGAAGAAGTAGAAGGTTAAATAGTACACGGTCAAAATGCACGTTTCAACCTTTTTTTTTCTATAGTTTGGGTTTTGAGTCTAAAATGGGTTGAGTTTGAGTTTGGGCTTATTCATGACGAATATACTTGTCAATAGCCCATGAAATCATTTCTTTTACCAAACAGTCATATATGTGTGTGTGTTTGTGTGAGTGTGATCGTTCTGGAGTAAAAAGGGAAAAATATGCAAACCATTTCGATTTTCATGTGTACATTTCGATTTTAATTACCTTTTCTGAACTATTATCAACTACACTCTTAACTAGATGTTAGAAACGTGAGGATTTGTATGTCCGGCCGGTAAAAATATTATTGATAGTTGTTTGTCATATTCTTCAAAAGAATTAAAAGGATATTATCCTTTTTAAAATGATATTTTTTTCTCTTTTACTCTCATTCATCAATGAGACTGCATACGCAATCCCTTACTCAGGATTGCAAATAGAATTTATATATATATTTTTTGTTTAGGAAAAATAGTTACGAAATATATCTATATATACTTAAAACAAATGAGCCAACAAGTGTTCATGTGATACTGTACTTTGATATAAAGAAATTGGGAGCCCAGATCCACTTGCGAAGGTACAGTGACCAATAGCTTTTACAATACAAACCGAAGGTACAGTATCCTCCAGGCCTTGAGATCAGAAGCTTGAAGCTGGTCCACTACTCTGGAGACAGTGACTTAATAACAGCAAGGGCCTTAATCTGTATATATATTGCAAGTGTATGGAGTAACGTCATTGTGAGACATTATAATATATAAAACGGGTGATTCCAGGGTGTGGAAAAAATTATGGGGTTTCACATTAGTGGAATCTTATTTGTAAATTGATTGTTAAAGTCAAATTTCATCGTCTGCATGCATGCATGCATACATCATGTATCCATGCAAAATACAACGAAAGATCAGGGCTCGAATGTGACTTTACTACAATACAATAATCGCATCTTGTATGAACATAATATTGAGCTATTTTTTGTTGACCTATTCCGAAATCCCTATACAAATGCTAGCTTTGCTCCCACTAAAATTGGCATATAATTTGTGTAAAACCATGCATATATCAAGAATAGGCAGATCGAATTGAGACATTGAATAAGATCTGGTCACGTTATTAATTTGAGAATGTCGAGAAGTTTTTACTCTTTATAATAATTTGAACACGATTCAAATTAATGTAACATTGAGTATTCTAGCTTAATTTAGAACATAGACTTAATTCGATATGAGTCGTCGGGAATTAGTTATTGGCCTTAACTGTTATGAGATGATCCATTGATCAAGACTTTGTCCTTTCGAGTCAATCTGTTTGTACCACTAAAAGAGTGTATAACTTGCAAAGACTGAGGCTTCGTTTGGAAGTTGAGCTCATCTCAACTCATTTCAACTCATCATTATAATTTTTTCAAATCTCAACATAAAATATAATAAACAATTTAATTTTTTCAAATCCTAAAATAATAATAATAATAAATAATAATATTATAATAATATTTTATCAACTCAACTCAACTCAATTCAACTCAACTTATTTCAAGATCTAAACTCAATTTGAATCTAACATATTACAATATATATGAGTTCTAACTTTAAGCGTGTGTGACCGGAAAGATTAATTGATTGCTGCAGTCAAGCTTCGTAGTCTGCACGTTTACACTACAAAGTACAATGTAATAAGGTACTCGGTTTCTACAACAATAAAATCGCGTTAAGCTGAAAGATCATCAATATAATATATATAATAACTCAGTCAGCCACGTGTTTTGAATTGATCACTAGGGTTGACCTATATATCTATCTTTAAAATAGAAGTATACAGCTATTTGGCTCCCTGTAAAATCACGCATGCATGCATGCTAACTTCTTAATTTATTCATTCCCCCCTTTTTTTTTTTTTTTTTTTGTATAGTGGCTCATGAAAGATTAAAGTATATATATAACTAAAGACTCATCAAAGTCTGTATCTAACAATTGATCATGCTACTGCTCATAAAAGAAGATTCAATACTGGGATCCTCAGCAGAATATATATATATATATAAACATACTAACAAAACGTACATTACATGCATGTTAGTCAATGCTCATCATGATCATGTCATGCAAGTTGCAACCTAAAAATATATTATGAGGTTAAATATATATATAGGAATGATTCCAAATAAAAAACTCAGGATGCATGGGGTCGAACAATGACAGCCAATATAATTTTCAACCCTATTAATGGTTCAATAATACTTTACTACAATTAATGGTGGTTTAATTATTTCATTAGGAGCAGTACTCTCAGTGTTTTTGGGTGATGGAGCAGGCTAGCTAGTAGCTAGGAAGGAAAACAAATCAACGAAGCCCTACACGAAGTTGAGAATTAATGTAGATTAAGGAGATGTTTGGATAGTGAGTTGAAATAATATAAGTTAAGATGAAAGTTAAAAGTTGAATAAAATATTATTTTTTAATATTTTTATTAATTTGAAAAAATAGAATTGTTTCTTATATTTGATCTGAAAATTTTAAAAAAATTATAACGATTAGATAAGATGAATTTGAGAAAAATTTTGTATCCAAACAGGCTTAAGGACTACGCCGTACGTACTATATAATCTATACATAGGTTGAATCCACAAAGTCAAACTTGGCACACTAGATGGATGAAACACAAGATTGAGATTTCATTAACAAAATACATACATTAATTTGCAATCATGTTTAGTACTAGTTATGCCAAATATATATATATATATAAGGTACATGTGAAAACCTAGGCCTTGTTTTGTTAAAAATTATTAGCTGTTTAAAAATAAAATCTAATTAATTAAATTGCAACCCAAACATTTTTCAATCTAAAAGAAAAAATCCTATTTCATATTTTTTTTTTTATAAAATCCTATTTCAATTTTTTTTTTATATACAGTTTTTTAATGTAATTATATGCCTAGATTTTAGTCATGATGCAAGGCAAAAATATACAAAAATCAGTACAAAAAATACTGATCAAAAGAATTATATTTAAATAACTTTTCAACTCATCTACCTAGCTACTTTCATAATTCTTAATATAAAATATACTTCAAAAAACTTTTATCTATTCAGATTTTTCAATCTATTTTCACAAAACCCAATAAATAATCCATCTAAGAAAATTCTAATAAACTATCAAATTACATTCTCATTCTTAGCCAAACATACTAGCTATAGCTAACTCAAAGTACTTTGAAGGTTGAATTTATGCCTTAATATATTTTTATGATATATATGACCAGCTGTGCTATGTACTACAATTTCGTCTCACTTTTACTTATCAAAAATGCTACTTACAGTCGCCTTACGTAAACGGCTTGCAAACGGCCACTGACATGGAAAATTAAAAACGACGCCATTTTGATTTTATTAAGTTTGCCCCATTTCCCCTAGTCCTCCCTCCTTCTCTCAAATCTTCTGTGTTTCCCCAGCCCTCCCTCCTTCAATTTCAACCCCTCGTCTGTGTTTCTCCTTCCCCAAGACCTCTCTGTGTTTCTTCCACCCCTCTCCCCCTTTCTCTCCCCAGCTACCCCTTTCGTCCATCCTCACGGCATCGAAAGACATCTTTATGTACAAGTTAGTCACTTTCATTTTGCACTCTGCTCTGCTCTGTTGAGAATAACCAGAATCTCTCCTCTTCTATGAATGTGTTGAGGAAAAAGCAACAAAGAGAATCCACCTCCCCTAACGAAACCAAGGACTACCCTTTCCAAACAAGCACTATAGCTGTCGCTTAAATATATATATATGTATATATATTATATACATAAAAGAAATGAATAGAAAAACTATGTCTAAATGCTTTACAGGGAGAAAAAAGGGGTTTTTAAGAGACGACGAAGAAGCATTTGAGGAATTTTGTTTATGTTGATACTGTGAATGTTAGTGAGATATCTCTTTGGGAGTTACTATTTTTTCCTTTTTACGTGGTATGAATAATTGGGAATTGATTAATAAAAGGTAGAAGATGATGTTTCTTTGTTTTTTTTACCACATTCGGCGCTTTTATGAAAAACTCAGTCTTATGGTGAAAGAGTGAGAAGGAAGAGTTTCTTGGTAGGTCGGAAAAAGAGGAATTGTGGAATTTGGGGAAGGACTTTAAGGAAACACCAGTGAAAAAGAAAAGAAAAAGATAAAGGAAGCGTTCAAAAAGAAGTAGAGGAGAGAGAGTTTGGTCAAATTCATCTCTATTTTCATTTTTTTTTTTAATATCAGCTGACGTCAACCGACTACACAGCGTTTACATGAGACGACTATATATAGAAGAGCTGTTTACTTATTATATATATATATATACTCATGATGTATGTGACATTAATTGTCCATGAATATTTAATTTGTTTTTTTTAAATAATAGCTTATGTAAAGTTGTTCATGAATAATACCATATCAAAATTTCAATACAGTGATCTGCATATATTATGTGATGGGATTGGAGATTAGAGTGTATGGTGCATGCCTACAAGAAAAATAAGCATTTGTAATGGATTATTTATGATAATAACGATTATTTACGACAAAACAAACTCAATTTAATAAGAAATAATTATTTTCGTAAAAAATAATTAGTCATAAATAAACAATTTTTTTTGTAGTAAAACATCGTCATGATATATATATAGTATTAACTCATTTTTTAAAGCTTTGTTCTGGCAGCAGCCCATGATCCTGCAACTCCTAAGAAGGCAAATTAGTTCTACGTTTTCATGATCGTTTGAAGTTTTTCATAAACCTAAGCTTAATTTACTAGTTCATGACCATTGAAAAATATACCAAAAATAAATTCAACTTCGATCGAGTAGCTAGCTAGTACACGTCGATACTGCTAGAAAGCTATCATGTGTCACATGCCATTAATTATTAATTCTCTTAATTTGCCTGCATATTAAGCACTTCATGAGGAGCAAAAGTCGTGAAAACATTTCGTGTTTATTTTTCATATGGAGAACATGGGTAACTTGACTTGACTTGACTTTAAGGTCAACCCTAATATTATTAATTTAATTTCTACGACTCATGTGTACGGCCATATATATATATATATAAAGTTTAATTTATGCGCGTGAATGGTAAAAGTCGATCGTACGTGAATTATGGGTAATGGAGAAGAGAAAAAAATGGTTAAAAGCCAAAAAAAAAAAAAAAAAAAAAAAAAATGGTTGAATATTAGAATGAAGAAAAGTGATACATTTTCTTTTTTTACTTTATAATTAAAAATAAATCTTCTGGTCTTCGAAACTTTTTGGATCAGATCAGAATTTGGATCCATATTTTGACCCTCATTCTTTTCTTTTTTTTAATGAATTTTTTCGTATCTTGTACCTGTCAATTAGATATTAATTCAGCCACATGTTTTGAATTGACGGCTGACCTATCTCTTAAATTTTGCATTTATAACAGTTTGTACGATATTAATTTAACTGATCTCATCCTATTTTTCCCATTTCCTTCCCTTTGTGTTACGTCTTGTTAAGCTAACTCCTAAATTCCTCCCAACTTTGTGACAAATTTTGCTCCTGGCAGCTACAAATTCTAACAAAATTTTCCTTTTCAATTAACTTTTTAGCATTCAAATTATTAAGATATAAAATAAATAATAAAATAATTTATCTATTTTTATCAATTTAAATTTTTGAGACAAATAATATTTTATATAATATTAGAATAGAGATTCTGAGTTCGAATCTTGAATTTATACTTTATTTATATTTAATTAAATCTTTTACTTGTTGGATCTATTCATTAAAGAGAAGTCTAAACCATAAGTGATGAAGAGTATTAAGATATAAAATAAATAATAAAATCTACATCTTTCTATCAGTTTAAATTTTTGAGATAAGTTGTAATTTCATACAAAGAAAAATTCTAGATATAAGCCTCACAGGCTCACACCCTGCATATATCATTCATTTAAAAATATATCATTTTTTTTTTTACTCACATAATAAAAATGATTCCAGATATATTCATAAATAAAATATGATCAAAATATATAATAATATATTTTTAAAATAAATATATAAAATATAAACTAAGCTTATAGGTAGCACGACTCTTCGTACAAATGCACGCGTATAATAACTAATTAAGTACCATTAAAGTGGATAACACTATTCTAACGTCTAAAATTGACTATTCATATGGACGATATTATATTTCAAACTTCTAAAAATGGACTATTCAAATAGTTAACACCGTTCGAATCCCTAGGAGTGAGTCACGACCATTTGAATCGATAAGCATTGAGTTCAAATAATTAAACTACAATTTTTTTTTTTCTGCAAAAATTGTTTTTATTTAAGGACAAAACAATTTTGCTCTTAAATATTACGATTCGAACAATATAATAATTTTATGATCAGTTATATTATATGCTATACTGTCAATTTGTCAATATCATAGTCAATTGATGAACTGTACCAAGTCAGTATGAAATGATGGGAGCGAAAATAGAGAGAAGTATAATATATATAAATATATATATATTATAACCTATTTATTTATGACATCATAATTAATAACTCGTGGAGAGCTTTAGGGCTTCTTTGGACATACAAAAGTCTTATACCTATGTGATCACATTTGAAAGAATGTACCAAAACTGAATTCTATGTACTTTCATGGTCGAATACACTCTTTGCCTGTAAATTAGCACTGCTTGGAGCAAAACAAACGTGAAAACATGATATTTTTCATATAGATCAATATGGTAGCTTGACTTGACTTTAAGCTCAACCTTAGGATACTTATTCCTCAGCATGTGACCCTGCCATGCATATTGAAACCTTAGGATACTTGACTTCAATAGAGTGTGTAATTGTCGCGTACTTCATTTAAAAATAGTAGGACACACATCAAAGAATGGGTTTTTGTATGTGCATCTTGGATTTATTCATTTAGAAAAAACTGTGTGAGACTTATAATGCACCTTAGGAGTATACAATCATTTCTCTTATAAATTATGTCATGGAGAATAGAAAAAGCAGAGAAAAAGCAAAAGGATGGTTGAATGGACTAAAGGAGAGTGGAGAAAAACTCTATATAGGAGAATAACTTAGCATCTTTGGAAACTTTTTGGATCAAACTCTTGAATTTAATAATTAATAGATTTTTTAAAGACTCAGGCGCCATTTTTCTCTAGTTTATGAAATAAATATTGGATGAAAATAAACTTTTTGGATCATATTTTTAGTTTTTGGATGGATCATGGGTTTTTTCTTTCAAATTTCATGTGGTCAATTAAGGTATCATTTAAGGGTAATGATACTCTTACACATTTTTTTACTATTGTTTTCCTATCCAGTTTTTTTTATTTTATTTTTATTTTTTATATATATATTTTTTTATTTCTTCTTCTTTTCGCTATTTGATTCTGAATTAAAAATATTATTACATGACCTTGCATAATTTAAAAGAAAATAAATTCAATTGACCAACGTAATAATATAATTTAATTAACAATAAATCTAATTTTATAAAAATTGGCTCAAAGAACAAAAGAAAGTTAATTTTTATAAATTGAATTTATTTTTAATTAGTTATATGATTACGTTAGTTGATTGAATTTAATTTCTTTTAAATTATGTAAAAATACCATGTTCTGAAATTTTTAATCTAGATTCAAAGAGTATAAGAAAAAAAATATCATTACCTATCATTTAATTTTTTTGGGGCCAATTAATTTGTCTAAATATCATTACCTATCATTTAATTATTATTTTATATTTTACATCTTATAAAAAATACTATCAAATATAAAATTTAAAAATAAATAGTGATTGATATATAACAAAACCTAGAATTATAACATGCGATGAGCTTTCCCCCTCCTCTCAATAATTAGTTAAATGAAAACTTTATACACATTATCATTTTATTTTATTTCATTATAAATAGATGTGACATATTTATCATTGCTAACAATTAAATGATTTAATAACAATACTTTTAGTTAAAATTTAAATTTTAAGGCCTTTTTTTTATATATGTAATTTAGAATTCATAAAAAGAAATTAAGTTAGCCTCTCGGAATAAAACTTTCTAGTTCCGCTCTTGCTGGCCGGAGCTGACGGCTGGGAGCTGCCGGCCGCCTTGCATGGGGCACTCTCCTCCTGAAAAAATAAAACCACGTCAGCTCCCAGCTACAGCCTTCACCACTGATTGCCTGATTCCCCTTCAATATGTCTACGTTTTTCTTTTTACCCCTAAATTACTATAAATGTGAATACATGGACTTCCATTTTGAAGTGAAAGTCGTTGGGAATCATACGTCATAACCGTGAAGAAGACTCCCAATTATACACAAAAATTTCTAAAGTTTTTCAGTCCCATTTCAGCTTTAATGACCACATGATTCCCAATGCCTTTTTGATCCATTTCTTTCCATGCTGTGTCAGTACCATGTCTCTAGTATATCACTACTATGTCTACCATGTCACAATATATTTTATTTAATTATTATAATTTTTTAAAATTTTTATATAAAATAAAATGAATAATTTAATTTTTTTAAATTTTAAAAAAATAATAATATTAAAAAAATTATATTTTAATAATAATTTATTTTATTTTTAATTTTTATTTCAATTCATTTCCGTAAACCAAAATCTTCCAAACATAAAATTTTCAAAAGTCAAAAGTACAAGCACCGCTCATTTCTTATATATATTGGGAACTGTGGGGCCACCGAGAGGTGATCTTGAAAGTTTCTATGCACCAAAAGTGTCAAATGTATTTTTTTTTTTAAGAATTCACAATTTATTAAAAAAATACTTTTTTAACTAATAAATAAAAAAAATGATAGAAACTCTAAAAATAAATTCTGGATGAGTTGCATTTTTCATATATATTTGGTCCCTACCATGATGATGACTTGATGGATACCATAATTTTCTGTTCAAACTTTTGATTCCACTCATATTTCTAATGACTTTTCATTGACTAGATCCTAGCAAGCTCGATAGCTACTACACGTAAATCAAACCACATCAGGACAAGTTCTGTTCTTCGATTCACACGTATGAACACGCAATCTGCATAATGTGAAAACTACCCACTTTTGTTAAGAATATTAATGAAGTTAAACCCTAACACCCCATCCCCCCAAAAAAATCAAAAATAATAATTGCTGTATATATACGCGGGTATGTCCATGTGTTTGCTGTATGGTTCAATAACTACGCTTGTCCTAATTTATCTTGCTTTTACACCCAGAAGCATCCTTGACCTCATATTGATATGATGTTCTATCAGTACGGTCGACCGATATAACATGGTATGTTTGACTTATATTTGTGGATGCCCCCGAAGTTTGTGTGTTTCTGATTCATCTAAATTAACTTATCTGAGCTATCCCTTTCTTCAAATTTATTATTATCAATGAATTTAGAGGAGGTGGCCGGTGGGGAGAAAACCAATATGAAATGCCCTGGCAAAGTACTTATATGGGTACTTTACTTCCATGGAACGTAAACAATAAGATAAAACAAAAACCACTTAGATGGTACGTACTATTCATGATTCTAATCTTTTTTTTCTTTTTTTAAAATTAAAGAGGATGGTATCTAATTTTATTAATAACCCTCTAATGAAAAAACTGTGATTATAACAAGTAAAATATGGACAAAAAACCATGCAAAACATGTACTTAATTGCATAGATCAGCATTAATTAAAGGGCTTGTGCACAACAGGCCAGGGTTGATGTTTCTTAGGAAGCTAGCCTCCCGTTTCGTCGAACATATAATATGGCAGTTATGCCTATAGGAGTAGGAGTTGCTACCTTTTCATTTACCACACAGAATAAACATAAAAAAAATAAAACAGGACCTCCAGTCAAGCTTCCTGGAGGGACCCTTGTATAATTACATGTAGCCTTCGTTTGTTTAATATTGAAAGTTTTCCCTTTATTATATCTGGCATGGAACACGTTCGGTCGCCAATAAATGGTATAAATAAGTCCACCGAGAGCTTCAAATTCTAGGGAGATCATATCTATCTGAAGAGAGAGCGAGACACACAAACACACAGAGAAAGAAAGAGAGAGAAAGATGGTGAGAACCCCTCGGTGTGATAAAAATGGATTGAAGAAAGGAACATGGACACCAGAGGAAGACACGAAGCTTATAAGTTATGTTACTAGGTACGGCTGTTGGAATTGGCGCCAGCTACCCAGGTTTGCAGGTCTATCAAGGTGTGGAAAGAGTTGCAGACTTCGATGGATGAATTATCTAAGACCCAACATCAAAAGAGGGAACTATAGCAAAGAAGAAGAGGAGAAAATCATCAACTTGCACGAATCGTTGGGGAATAGGTATGCTTTAATAAATTACATTCAATTTCAAATCAAACTAACAAGATGATGAGAAGCCGGCCAGGCTTACTAATTTTACATGATCATCACTCGACCAAGATGAATCATGCATGATGATCATACAGTTCTTGTACAAAACTTTTTGTTCCTGAATACAGTTTGCCTCATTTTTCTATGGTAATTAGTACGATTAGCCGTTAGTAAGGCATGCATACCCAACAGATTTTTGTATGAAGTACCGGACTAAGGCCTCTTACACTTCCTGATCACTTGCAGATGGTCTACAATTGCTGCTCAGCTACCAGGAAGGACAGATAATGAGATCAAAAACCACTGGCACACCAACCTGAAGAAACGCTTGAAACAAAACTCTGTCACCCATGAAGAAAAACAAGACTCAAATGATCTTCCTAGGGGTGAAAAGAGACAGAAGAGAAAGGAGCCAAGTCATTCTCTTAAAAATCCAGAAACTACGCATGAGGCAATTGATACTGCAGTACTTGACCGGAGGACAAACGTTGTTGCAGGTGATATTAATCATGGTACTTCCACAGAATATGTAGAAACCGATGGTAATTTTTGGACACAGCCATTTTTGACAGATGATTCCAATATTACAAGTGGGTTCCCTTCACCATTTATGGACAGCGAGTATTTATGTTCAGTGCTTGATGAATTGTTGTCATGCCCTTATGGTTTATTCGAAGAAGAAGACGAGTACTCAAACAATCTTACCCCGAGCGAGAAAAGACAAAAGAGGCTAAATGATCAGCCAAATAAACCTCTTCTACATCCAAGTACCCAAATTATTGATAGCTCACCATCATCACCACAACCATGCTCAAGTGAATTATCCTCCATCACCAAAGATACAGCAGTTACAACTAGCACAAACATGGTTGCGGACGATAACGTCGTTACTTCCTTTGAAGCATCCACGGAAAACGGTAGTAATTTTTGGACAGAGCCATTTTTTGCAGATAACTCCTATATTCCAAGTGATTTCTCAGCACCATTTATCTGCACTGATGAATACTTATCTCCAGCATTTGATGAATTCTTGTGCTCATATGTCCTGTAAGATGAGGAAACTGAGGACTTGAACCGACTAGTAAGCAAATTATGCATGGAGAACTTCATATGTCCCTACGTTGCTTGCTTACTACTGGTTTTCAAGTGAGGAAGATGTTAAATGCGTACATGTTTTACTATAACTATTGTCTTATAAACTGAGTTGGCAATTGGAGTGATACATTCCCAACATATATAATAAGTATATCTTTGATTAGCCTTTTGATTTGTGACACATAGCTTGTCAAATTACCTTATATATATATATATGTAGCAAAACTTATAATATCTCTAGCATTACTGATCTTTTAGTAATAGTAGTTGCTTTCCTACTATGATCACTCCATATATGATGTGATGTATGGGTTGTAGAATACTATATAATACATCCAAGGGAAAATAAATTCATTATCAATCAATCATGTTATCCCCATTGCCGCCTCTGATCCCTTAATAGTCATTTTGGTACGATGTATATGCGTGGTTTGTGGGCCATATCTGACGTGATCATGGAGTTGTCACAACAGCCCAACCGAAGCTGCAAAGGCAGCGAAACTTCGTGCTTAGGCTGCCTAGTTTGTACATATGCGTATACTAGGTCAAGCTCCCCTCAATAAATTTAGAGTCAATTACTAATCACACCTCGTGTATTTTATGGCCGTCATATCTAATTAATGATCAAATGTTATTGATCATGTTTTTAATGCTTTCTTATGAAATATATATATATATACTTATTCTAATCGATCATATCCTATTTTCTTAATTCCTCACGTTTTAGAAGTGTTAAATTGAAATAAATAACGTCTTGTGATTGCAAGTTGCTTATAAAAATTACTTTTACGCTGCATTCTGTCTGAAGATACACTCTTATAATCATGCATGTTCTCAAGCCAGTAGTACTGCGCGCGGTTGAGTACTCTTGTTTGCAAGGGTGATCTATTGAAGACAAAAGAAAACTGGATATATACAAACATTAATTTAATTAAATGAAGTGAGCCAAGAACTCCAACAAAAGTAGTACTAGACTTGCTTGCTGATCCACGTCATGACTATGCAATAAAACTCGGAAAAAAAAAAATACAAGACTTGGAGTCAAAACTTGGTGTGAGTTGAAAAGGGAAAACTAAAAAAGGAAGTTCTTTATTCTGAAGGCCAATCGACAACAAATAACAGAAGTATAAATATATATATATATATATATATATATATATCGTGCAAACTAAATATAACTAATTGAGGAGACAATTAATGATAGTTGATCGATCCATTACAAGACATTTGATTTTTAGAGGCAAAATGTTTTAGAGACGAATTAAGTTTAGTCCCTAAAAATACTTATTTGGGAGAAAATTAAATTTTGGTCAAAATATGAAAGCGGTTTTAACTTTGTTTGAATAGACATATATGTTTAAACTACACTTTCTAGGACGAAATATTGTGTCTAAAAAAAATGGGGTGGTGATGGTCGTTATAATGTTCTAACGTTCCCATACACTTTCGAACAATAATTTAATTCACGTTCAAATGCTAATATAGCTGTTTGAATAATAGTCGTAGTGGGAACGTAAATACAATTTTTTCAGAGGAAAGTTAGAATCCGTTCGAACGCTATATTTAATTATTCGAATGAATTTCTTGGTGGAAAATTATAAATAAATCTGGCAGGGATGTTACTATCAACACTGGATTAAACGTGTGCGATGCTGCTCGAGCAGGGATCGCATCTTCGTGGCAGTAGCCCCCTCAGCATGTCTATCAACACTGGCATCAGTAGAAGCTGGATCACGCTTTGTGCCATTATCTTGTGCCGCTGGAACATTCATGCGAGCCTTCCACAAGTGGCCCTCACTCTTGCTAAATGTGATCTTTTTAAGGAGCCCCATCCGTGGTTGCCTCTGCTCTTGTCATTAGCACATCGACCCCTGATTGGACTAGGAGGTTAAAGATCATCAATACAGGCAGTAGACTACCTCCACTAGAATACCGTGACTCAGATTGGATGCAGATGAGGAAGTATAGAAGCAGATCAATAGGCTCTCTATTGTTATCTGTAACATATATCGAGCCTGTTCGATGCCGAAGTCAATCTTGTGTTTCTCAGACCAATATTATGGAAGACAATTAACTTCAGCATTTGAAAAAATGCATTACAATCAACCTGTTTGATCACCTTGCTGCCATCATATGGAGGAGCTAAATCGTCATGCATCAACTTACGAATCTCATCATGAGTGGGACCGTCATCTACTGGAGCCTCATCCTCGATGGCATCCTCACCATTTATCCTTGCACCCGGTTGTTGTGCACGGTATGCACCAAGCTCATGGGGTATCCCAAGAAAGTCAGCTATAATGTCTGATAAGATGGTAATACTCACTCCCCAAATAATGAACAAGACAAACTCCTTATTAGCCTCCATTCGACCCATGGCCTGATAAAATTCACTGACCATGTCAAGATAGGCCACCCCCCTCTGCTGAAAGATCGGGCTCCATCCTCTATTGGTGATAATAGATAATAGGCTCCTCCCATCCCAGACAAAATCACAAAAGTCTTCTATAATGATCTCCCACTCAACCAATACCGGCCTCCTCTGCCCACTAGCTTCACCACTAGTTTGGCCCTCCAACCCATGTTTCCTTCAACCATATGCCATTAATTCATTGTTCATAAAACAAATAGATAAAGAATATAAATAAAATGAAAAACTGTAAAATATTATATTGAGTACTGTTTGAACTAAAAGGTAGCCTATTCGAACAGCCTGTTTGAACGGTTTTAAAACTATTCGAATAGTTTTTACAAAACAAAAATTTTCCAGTTCAAACGTGGCACTCCACGTTCAAACGGAAAAACTAGTTATAAACTTGTTCAAATAAATTTACTCCATTCAAACGGATAAAATTATACGCTAAGTAAAACCGTTCGAACAAAAGTGATACTTGTTCGAACGGTTTATACACATTTGAATAAATAAAAATAGTATTCGAACAACATCATCATATGGCCATCATTATGATAATTTAATAACGTTCGAACTAATGCTTATCCGTTCGAACAAAATAAATATATTCAAACGAATAATTAACTCAGTTTTTGTCGTTCAAACGTGTAGTGCAACGTTCGAACTGGAAAATATATGTTTGGCAAAACCTATTTAAGTAGTTTTCAAGCCGTTCAAATGAGCTAACCCATGAAGATTCATGGTTGAGTCAACTTGGAACTGAATCAAAAAACCAACGATTCATCAAGAATCGTGGGTTTTAAGTATACAAACTTACATTGAGTGAAGCCTCGATCATTTATACGGCCAAATGCCGTGTGTGGCGGACGGAAAATGCCACAAAATGTGTCGGATTGGATTCGAAATTCGACCCAATTTTCATCATATTTGTGTCCTAATATCAAGCCTAAATAAACAAGGATGGTGGGCCATACCTCTTAGATGGCAAAAAACGGTTGTAGAACAGCGAAGATTGGTGGCTCACGACGGCAAGTATTCAAACAGTTTGTGAAAATATGAACCTTTAAATATTCGGACTGGGTCATATGCCTAGAACAGTCACATTTAAATTAGCATTTTTAAATTTGAACTGTTTATTAGAATGAATTCATCTGTTCAAACTGAACCTTTTAGTTTGAACGAAATTTGTTCCGTTCGAACTTTATATTCATGAAGCTTCCATAATATAGTATAATATATTATAAATGCTATATAAACTACTATATATATATATATATATTATAACTACTATATATACTATATACTATACTACTATATACTATATACTATATACTACTATATATTGTTGATTCATGAAGTTTCCAGAATGTACCATAATATATTATAACTACTATAGTACTTATAATATAGAAAAAAATGATGAGAGAAAAATTATGTGAGTGGTTCCTTCCTGACAATCAAATTACCTGATGGTTATGCTTCGAACATGTCAAGATTTGTGCAAACCCATTATTGGAAAATAATTGGTTTTAAAAGTTACAACTGTTATGTATTTTTGAAGCATTTGTTGCCTGTTGGTGTGCGTGGAAGTTTACTCGAGATGTTCGTGCAACTCTGACAGAATTAAGGAATTTCTCAAGGACATTTTCAGTAGAATGTTGAAAATTGATGCATTCATAAAGATAGAAGCTGGCATTGCCATGATATTGTGCAATATGAAGAGTTTGTATCCACCTTCATTATTTGATATAATGGTTTATTTGGCTATGCACCTACGTCGTGAGGCTTTAGTTGTTGGCTTGGTCTAGTATAGATGGATGTATCTTATTGAATGATTTTTTAAAAAACTTAAGCGATTTGTGGGGAATAAGGCATGCCCAGAAGGTTTGATTCTAAAATCATACATTGGTAATGAATGACATACATTTTGCTTGTTATGGGGTTGGTACCAGATTCATGAGACTAGGACCAAAATTATGAAGGTGAACAAATTGGAGTTAATTCATCATTTTCCATATTTTCTCAAACTATACGTCTCATAGGCACACATGGGGGCTATGACCTATGTGGTCGAGAGTTTAATAGAGCCCGATGGTATCTATCGAATAACTACGCAGAGATTGACAACTATTTGAGGTTTGTGATTTGTGCGTATCAAAATAAATTAAAAGTTATGGAATATAATATAACTTGATACAAATTAATTGTTAACTTGAACATGCGCAGCGAACATATACAATTATTTTTCCTGGAAAGTGTAATTGAGGTGGAAAAGACGTACGAAGATGAGTTCGCCTCATGGTTTGAACAGACAATATTACTAAAAAATGTTTTATTATCTATGAATCTCATACCACTAAAATAGATTTTTTTACTATCTAACACTGATATAACTGAAATAAGATTTATTGATGTAGGTTATACCGAAATAGGGTGATAATTCAGAAGAAATCTCAAGTGAACTGTATGCTTTGGCAAGTGGTCCGTTCAGGCGGGCCATCCAATACTCAGGATGTTTGGTGCATGGATACAGATTTCACACAACTGATAGAGAACGATATAGAAAAACTCAAAATTGTAGGGTTGTAGTCGAATGAAGCCATGGAGAGTATAACATTGACTTCTACGGAGTTGTTGAAGATATCATTAGGTTAAAGTACGTAGGGGGACATATGGTCTGGTTGTTTAAATGTAATTTGTGGGATGTCTCAAATCCTAGATTGTGAGTGCATAATGATGAATATTTTGTGAGTGTTAATACATCTCGCACATGATACGAGGACAATCCTTTCGTTCTCGCTTGCCAAGTAAATCAAGCTTTTTATTCAGATGATCCTGAGTATAGAAACCCATGGTGAGTCGTACAGAAATTTGTATCAAGAAATGTATATAATTACATTCTAGGGCTAGATGAACAACATGAAGAATTTGATAGTCCAATAAATGAAGAAGCAGATTAAGAAAACGAATCAGGCATTAAACTATTTGTTGATCTCAGCTAATATGATATGGTTCCATTGCGTAGAGAAGATGTTGAACCAAAATTAATTAAGAGAGGATTGCCAGAAGAACATGAGTCAACTAAAGTGTATAGTGAGGATGAGGGTGACTGGTCCAGCAAATTGATAGTGAATGATAGTTGTTTTTGTGTAAGTATCGTTGTTATAAATATAATAACATTTTTGTGAATAATAATTTACTACAGTTAAAATAAATATGCCTCACAAATGCAAAGCAACTCATGCACCATCCCCATCCATTACCGACAACCCAATTGGTTCACATGTCATGAATGGTGGGCTAATATCACTAGACCCAGAATAAGGTATGTTATATAGAAACTAATTTTATGTGATGATTTAAGTATTAGTGTTTTAAAAATAAAATAATTTTTTTTGATATTATATACTTTAATTACTATATAGTTGTTATAAGTCATCGCCAAAGTCGACGTGCCAATAGGGGTTTCTGCATAGAAAAAGTAAGGAAAGTAGAAAAAATTAAAATTGATATTCGTGATGATCACACTGATGGCTTTAGAGATTCGACAGCTTGGCTTGCTCCTTATGTTGGTACCCTTACTCACACATATGCACCGATGACTACATCCTTCTGGGCTAAAGTTTTCCAAGATGTGAAAGACCAAATCAAAAATCATTATCTAGTAATAAGTTACTTAGAAAATAAGTATAACATGTCAATTTATAATTAGTTTGTATTTGGACTAATCATTTATAATTTTTTCAAGAATAAATTTGAGCTTAATTTTGGCCGGCAAGAGGATCGACTAATGGTTGATGAGTTGATGTCCAATACATTCTAGAGGTAAAAAGGTATATGCTATGCACATTATCAGAAGTTCAGTAGTGCAACAGAGGCGCATCAAAATTCATTCCAACATATGCCTCCAAACCAATGGGAGAACCTTTATGATATGTTTGAAGATTCTGCATATCAGGTAGTTTCGCTTCTATCTTTCTCTATCGTATATGATAGATGCATTAAACAAGTATAGTAATAACTTTGTTTTTATTTTTTTTTTATTTTTTATAGCAACGGAGTACTGTCAACAAAACAAATTTAACAAATTTAACAATACACCATCATGCGAGTTCTCGATCTTTTCATCAACTATAAAAAAAATGGTAACGTTATACTCATCCCCCGTTAAATATTAACATATCAAAATTTGTGATTGAAGTTGTAATATAGATTTTTCTTTTGCAGGAACAAGAAAGTCCTACTGATTATAATATGTCCCAATTGTATGCTAACTTACATACAAATTATGATGGTGTTTGGACTAGTCCTGAAATAGAAGCAAATTATGTAAGTTTAAGTTTTTTATTTGTATTGTATAATAATATTTTTGTTATTTATACTATCTCTAATGATTATTTTTATAGGACAATATGGTATCACTTATGGAAATTGTTGCGGCTCCATCTGATGAATCAACGGTGAACGATGTTTAGATCTTTTCTCAAGTTCTTGGGTCACGTTCTGGATATCTGAGGAGCTTGGAACATTGCATGAAGCCTTCCTCAACATCACCATCCTCTTCTCAAGTCATATCGAATAACAACTCTCGGGAATTAGAGGAAGTAAGGTAGCAGATAAGGTAGTAGATATAGAGGAAAGATTAGAACAAAACATGCAGAAGAAGCTGGAGACTCAATCCCAAAAGATGTTCGAATAGTGAAAATTAATGATGTCTCAAAACTCTATACCACCACAATCCTAGAACTTATTTTCTTTAGTTGTCTTTTTATTATTTTGACTTGATGCAACATTTGAACATATGTGATGTTTTAATTACAATATTTAATATTAGTTTCATATTTGGATTTACAGTTTACTATAGCATAAGTACCATTCGAAGGTAAAATACCCAGTTTGAATGGTAATTTACAATTTATTACCATTCGGACGCATTTTAGCTTCTATTGGAACTACTAATCAAAACCATTTGAATGAGTTGAGAACCTTCAATTCTGTTCGAATAGATTAATTGTCTATTTGAACAGACTTCATGTTTGAACATTTGAACAAATAATAGCTTGTTCGAACACAGTTTTCATCATTCGAATGTACCATACACTATTCCAACCAAAATATTGAACCACCTGTTTGAATAGATGTTTTCAAATCGAACGTATATAAATCGCTTCGATTAGATTATTTTTGTTCGAACGGACATAAACTGTTCGAACACTCTTTCCATTCTAACAGGATCAAATAAATTATCGTTGTTCGAATCAAATTTTGATTGAGTTCGAACAGTACATGTTCCATTCAAATGGTTTTTTCGAAAGAAAATGTTTCTTCCAAAAGGAATATTCTGTTTCAAACGCTATCGACCAGTTCTGCCAGATTTCGTTCCTAAAATTATTTTTAGGGACGAAATTCAAATTTTGTCTCAAAAGTCTTTTGAGACGAACTTTTTGGGACGAAATAGAGACAAAAATCTTTCATCTCTAATACTCTTTTGGGACGAAAATGCCATTTTTTGGGATGAAAATGTTTCGCCCCAAAAATTGCATTCTCTTGTAGTGTGAAGTACTGAAACGTTTAAAACAGTACTTCATATTTTAACCTTTTAAAAAAAGTAAAATCAAGATATTGTATTTAATTGATAGTTCTCTGCCTTACAGTGTCTTTATAAAAAGACATGTTTATACAACTATTACAAGCAATAATAAGTATATAATTTAAAACAAGGAAAGGAAGACTTGTAGAAGGTCTTGAAATCTGGAGGTGCAACGTTCATGAAGTCTTAGTCAGGAAATTGGTGCCATTGGAGAGCTAGTGATTTGCAGCTTTAGAAACTTTTTACTGTTGGAAGATTTTCTTTGTCTTGGTTTGGAGACTTTGAATTTTCTTGGTCTTGATTTAGAAGTTTTATATAGTTGGAGGAGTAACCAGAGCTATTCTCAAGTTTATTTTCAATACCACCCTCCCCCCGCAAGCTAAGCTGGTTGATGAGGTACTTCAATTTGAGTCTTAATTGAGTAAGACCAAACTAAGAGAGTAGTTTTGTGAAAATATCAGCTAGCTGCATAGAAGAAGGAACATGTTGAGCTTGAAGGAGTCCAAGCGCCACACATTCTCTTACAAACTAATAATTGATTTCGATGTGTTTACTATGAACATGAATAACCAAATTGCAAATCAAATGGAGAGCACTAAGATTGTCACAAAACAGAGTACGGTTTTTGGAGTGGCAGATCGGGATCATGTGATAGGAAGGCAAGCTAAGTAAATTAAATGTTAGTGTGGACCATGGCGCGATATTCTGCTTTAGTGCTAGATCGTGATACAATATGTTGTGTTTTGGCACACCAAGAAATGAAATTGTTTCCATGAAAAGTGCAAAAAGCGGTGGTGGAGAATCGAGTATCAGGGCTACCTATCGAATCAAAATCAAAGAATTATGGTAGACAATTCCAATGATGAGTTGGAATGAAATTCATTGCCGAAGTCAGCCATCCCTTGAATATAACGGAGAATGCGCTTGAACATCTAATAGTGAGCCTTTGTCGGATTGTGCATGCATTGCGAATCAAATTTGACACTAAAAGCTAAGTTTGGTCTATTAAGAGTAACTTATTGGAGAGCGCCAATGATAATCCAAGAATGTGAGGGATCTTAATATGAAGTAGTACTAGTAGTATCCATGGTTTTTTAAGTCAGAGGAGTGGGCATGTGTTGAGAATTCTTCATTTGAGCACGTTCAAGAATGTCTAAGGCATATTTTTTTCTAAGAAAGTAATAAACCATAAGTACTATGAATCACTTGCATGCCAAATGAATAATGTAAAGGGCCTAAATCTTTCATATTAAATTCACGATTAAGAGCAAGACCAAAATCATTAAGAAGCATAGGATTAGAATCGGTGATAATAATATCATCAACATATAGTAATAGAAAGATAGAGAATGACTAGAAATACTACGAAAGAATCCAAACTATAAAAGAAAAGTACTATAACGATTAAACCAAGCAGGATGAGCTTGTTTAAGACCATAGGGTGCTTGGTTGAGTTTACGTACGTGATTAGGAAAGTCTTTGTTAATAAATCTAGGGGTTGGTCCATAAAAACCGACTCAGTCAAAAAATAATGTAAGAATGCATTTGCGAGCTAAAGCCACACTAAGAACAATCTGAACTGATGAATATCCTAGTTTCAAATGAAAGCCACACTAAGAACAATCTGAATTGTACCGGGTTTACTAGCAAAAGAAGAAGTTTTTGAGTAATCAATGCCATCAACATGATGGAAGCCTTTAACCACTAATTGTGGTTGAAGACGATTGAGGGAACCTTCGCTTTAAGTTTGGTTTTAAAGACTACTTACTACCAATGATATGCATGTTGAGAGTGCGGGAAACGAGGGTCCAAGTATCTTTTTATGAAGAGCCTCCAATTCTTCATGCATGGCACAAGCCTAACCTGCACAATTTAACACAGAATGAACACTCTTAAGTTCTCAAGGAGTAGGAATGACCACATGAAGTTGGACATATTTTGGATTTAGTTTGCAGATACCGGCATTGGATTGAGTTAAAATTGGGTGATGAGGGGTAAGAGGCACGGAGTGTACAATTGTAGAGGTCACAATCGGTAGAGTGGAGTGGGGTTGGGGATGTTCAAGTTGACTAATTAAGTTGAAAAGGGTGAGGGGACCACAAGTTCAACAAGTGTCATGGGTTAAAATAATGGAGTGGGTTCATTAGGTGAGTCATTGAGGGTGATTGTCATGGGTTCAATAGGGGTGAATTGGTGAGTGTTGGTGGGAACACAAGGCATATGGGAGGGATTTTTGTCATTGATGGATGGGCATGGCCACAAGTGCAGCAAGATTTAATAGTGATTTGGAGGTGGAGTCAATGGGTGAAGTATGTGAATCACTAAAGGGGGATGTCACTCGGTGAGGACTAGGGGTGTAACCGGTCTGGTTGGTTTGATCTTGGATAAATTTTGGGACCGAACTGGTATACACCAGTTTTGCATTTTTAACCACATCGGTTACCCTTCTAAACCGATACTTTCGGTTTTACCGGTTCTAGTCTGATTTGATCCAATTTTCCAATTTTTAATATATATTAAATCTCTAATCTCTAATACTTCTATATATATAAATATTAGTATTACACTAATACTATTAGTATGTAGTAATACTATTGGTATAGCACTATTACTCTATGTTAGTGATAATATAGTAATTAATATACTAATATATATTAGTATTACTAGTATATTTATCAAAAGAAATATGTTGATAATTTATTAAGCCATAAAATGTAATTAATATATGTTTTATATTTAAAACATATAATCAAATAAATGTTCATGTTTAAGATTAAAATTTTATGTTATAAATTATAATATAACATTATTTCATATTTAATTATAATTTATAAAAATAATATATAATATAAAAAAATATTATATATAATATTAAAAATTAATTAAAAATATATAAATATGCAAATCGGTCCAGTCCGGTCCTAGAAAATATAAAATCGAGACCAGACTGGTTATGACTAGTTTTTAAAATGGAGGAATCTGTCCTGAATCGAACCAAACTGTTTGGGTCGATTTTCCGGTTTATTTTTACAGCCCTAGTGAGGACGAAGAATATTTTGAGGAAAAGTACAATTCGAAAAACACAATCTTCAAAATTGAAAGTGTGTGAGGTTGTGTAGGTTGTCTGTGTGTTTAAAAGGATATGTCTCCTCATAAAAAACATGTTGAGAAACATACATACGTCTTGTGGGAGGATAAAAACACTTATAGCCTTTGTGTCTATCACTATATCCCATGAAGATGCATGAGAGTGGTTTAGGATCAAATTTCGTGGTAGTGTTATTCCATAGGTACAAAAAACACTTTGAACCAAATACCCGTAAGTAATTTGGGTCATATCCATAGGGTTTAAAGAAGGGAGATTGGTTATTGAGGCTCATAGAAGGAAGATGATTTGTTAAATATTATTAATTTGTTTAGAAAATTGACAATCAAGAAATGCGAGAAAGAAATTATATTTATGTTTCAAAGGAATGAATTACATGTAACGACTAATATCATTAATTGAGATTGCATATTAAGAAAATTTATTAATAGAATCAAATGGGGTAGGACTCCAAATATCACAATAATGTTTTTCCAAAAAAAATGTAGATAACTTGCTTTGCTAACAAATGCATCCTACAAAAGCCCCTGGCCTTGATGGTATGTCCCCTATTTTTTTCCAAAAATATTGGCACATCATTGGAGATTCTATGACAAAGATTGTACTGCATGTGCTTAATGGTGGTGAATTCCCTTCAGATTTGAACAAGACCTTCATTGCATTGATTCCTAAAAAAAAATATCCTATGCATGTATCTGACTTCAGACCTATTAGCCTTTGTAATGTTACTTATAAACTTATTTCAAAAGTGTTGGCTAATAGGCTAGAGCTGATCCTACCTGGCATTATCTTTGAGTCACAAAGTGCGTTTGTACCAGGCAGGTTAATTTCTGATAATGTACCCATTGCATATGAGTGTATTCATTTTTTGAAACTAAAAAGAGTTGGGAAGAAGGGATATATTTCCATTAAACTAGATATGAGTAAGGCTTATGATAGGGTAGAATGAGATTTCTTGCAAAAAATGATGGAGACCTTGGGATTGGATGCTAATTTGATTCATCTCATTATGAAGGGTATTACTTTTGTTTCATTTTATGTTCTTATCAATGGGCTGCCAACTGGACACATAATTCCAAGTAAAGGATTAAGATAAGGGGATCATTTATTGAGACATAGCATTTCCTTATCTTTTCCTTTGTGCACTGAAGGGCTGATCCATTTATTGAGACAAGCAGATAGGCAACATAGCATACCAGGCATTCAGATTTGTCAAAGGGCACCAAGAATCAACCATTTGCTTTTTCAGATGATAGTGTTATATTTTGTAAGGCTGATGTCAGTACAAATCAACAGATTCAGAAGTTGTTAGAGAAATATGAGTTGGCCTCAGGATAGAAAAGCAACAAGGAAAAGACTTATTGGTCTTTAGCAAAAACACAAGGGCATATATGAGAGAAGAAATCATGTCATTATGGGGGGGGGGGGGGAGTATGGTTCAACAATAGAGTATGGTTCAGTATGGTTCAGCAATATGAGAAATATTTGGGGTTACAACGTATGATTGGCAAAGCAAAAGCAAAGACATTTTCTGGTATCAAACATCGTGTATGGCAGAAACTTCAAATTTGAGAAAGAAAAAACAGCTATCACAAGGAGGCAAGGAGATTCTTATCAAAGTAGTGGATTTATCCATCCCAACTTATGCTATGAGTTGTTTCAAGTTGCTTGATTGCTTATGTAAGGAATTGGAAGGAATGATGGCACATTTCTAGTGCGGTAGAAAAGAAAATGAAGGAAAGATTCATTTGGTAAATTGGAGCAAGCTGTGTGCATCAAAATTCCATGGTGGTATGGGGTTTGAAGATCTTAGGAAGTTTAACATGGCTCTTTTGGCAAAACAAGGATGAAGAATTTTACAAGAAAATGACACTATTCTTCATAAGCTTTTTAATGAAAAATACTTCCCAGATTCTAACTTTCTTGAGGTAAAACTGGGATTTAATCCCTCCTATGCTTGGAGGGATATATGGGAAGCTAGATTATGTTTGATGAAGGGCTGCCAATGGCGTGTAGGAGATGGAATAAAGATTAAAATATTACAAGATTGTTGGATTCCTGTTCATAACTCATTACAGCAAGAATCAATCTCCATACTAGAACTAATAGAACTATATAATGGTGGGATTTACATAAGCTTTGAGCTACCTTCAATCCAAGCATTATTACTAATATGCTAAAGATAGTTCTTAATCCAAAGGGTGGGGAAGACAAGATTATATGGAGGCAAGCAATGGATGGAAGATTTTCTATAAAAATAGCTTACAAGCTCTAGAATGATAGAGAGATTGGTTCAGATGTTGAAAGTTCTCACTGTCATCAATGTAATCCTTTATGAAAAGGTCTATGGAAGCTGAAGATACCCCATAAGGTGAAGATATTTGCTTGGAGAGCATGTAGGAATTGTTTACCTACAGAGAACCTGATACATAAACATGTCAATGTGGATCCCATATGCAGTTTGTGCAATATTGATGTACTAGAATGCATATCACATGCTTTATTACACTGCCATTTGATTCAAAACACTTGGAGACAGGTGTTACCTATTGTGCTTGATAATGAAGTTCAAAGTAGTTTTCTGCAAACTGCTTTGGATATACATAGCAGAGGCTCAACTAAAGAGATGGGGTTGTTCTTTTTATTGGCATGGGGTTTTTAGTTCAGAAGAAACAAGATGGTGCATGACAAGATAGTTATCAGTCCAAAACAGATTGTAGCACAAGTCTTGTCTTTGCATAAATATGGTCATGATTAGATGCAGTCACCACAATCAAATCTGAAGTATTACTGCAGATGGCAACCACCTCCTTCTGGTTTGGTTAAATTCAATGTAGATGGCGCTATGTTCTCAGACCAGCAGAGGGCAAGAGTGGGGGCAATTCTAAGAGACTAGAAAGGTATGTTTTATGTTTTATTCACTGTTAGTATGAAAGAACAAAATGTTGTTGAGCCTGAGGCAGTGAAGCTTCTTGTAATACTTAGAGGTTTACAATTTTGTTTGCAAAGAGGGATTACTCGGCTAGTTATTAAGAGTGACTGCTTGATAATGATCAAGGCTATTCAAGATGAAACAATTGCTTCTTTCTCAATTTTATTTCATGTCAACCAAGAATCTTATTAGAAGGTTTAACTTATGTTCTGTCCAACATGTCCATAGATTAGGTAATGAGGCTGCCCATGGGTTGGCTTGTAATGCTTGGCATGTAGATAATGTTGTAATGTGGGAGGATGTGATTCCTATGCCTATATCCCAAATTGTTTGGGTTGATAAGGCTTCCTTGTAAGTCCTTGATTCTATAATGGAATTTTCTTACTATAAAAAGAAAAAAAGAAAGAAGAAGAAGAAAAAAAAACTTGCTTTGCTAAGTTGACAACGATCACAAATAGTTAATTAATGTTTTTTTTTTAGAGCTTGTGACTTTTATTAAACCGAAAGATTGAAGAGTATGAATAAAAAAATAATTTTATATACAATTGTAAAATGTATAAACGCTGCGTAATCTCCTTGAGAAATAGTAGGGTCTACTATTAAAAAATTAATTTTTTTTATGTAGGTCTCATATTTTATTTATTTTTTTTTTCAAAACGATTACGCAACGATTGTACAATTCACGATTGTAAATATATTTTCTCTTGAATAAATACAGTTTCAGGATGCCTCTTGATGTCAAAGATTTTGTCCACTGCCCGAAAGCGCATCGAGAAATGAGCTTCTTGGGAGATGTTGAGGGTATAGAGATTGGAAAATACTATGCATACATAAGATTTCTATTGAAATCCTCTACCAAAATCTTATTTATTTATTTTTATTTAATTATTAAGTAAGTGCTTTTAAATGAATATGTGATTTTTTTATTTTTAAAAAATATCTAAATAGTTTAAAAAAATGGTATAAGAAAGAGTAAAAAAAAATAAAAAATAAAAAAATAGTTGGACGTAGCAACGTCCATAGAGATTAGTTCAAATTACAAACCCGAGAACACGCCGATGAGAGCTTATATAATTGTCATTTAGCTCCTGTTTGATTAAGTCCACAAGGCGTTAAAATAATTAGTTGTTGACCAAATATTTAGACACGTCGTGATTCGAGGCCATGCATTCAACACGGTGTGTGTGAAATCTTTGGGTTTTCGCAGTACTTCCACATGTTTCCTTTACATGATAATGACGTAACGACGTTTTTTCATTACTTGTGTCAAAGGAAAATGGCAGTGATACTATCTTTTTCCTATTTATTTATTATTATTTTTATATAAAATTTTTTAATTTTTATTTTATTTAATAATTAAAGAACTGAATATTAATAAAATTATATATATTTTAATTCTTTCTTAATAATTAAAGATGTTAAAAAAATGATAAAAAAATAAATATACTATAAATAATAAATAAATAGTAGGAATAATCAAAAGCGTCTTTTTATGTTTCTGGATGTTATTCGTAATGACGTCTCAGCCTGACGTCAGACGTCATCAAAAGCTCAATGCATGCATTCGTGATTTCGTGTTGACCCTAAGTCATCGGAGTATCCACGCCGTAGAAAAGTCTTGAGCGACTGCTGGCGTGCTTAGCATAAATTTTATTTTTATTTCTTATTTTTTCTTTTTATATTTTTTAATATATGTATATATTTTCAAAAAATATAAAAAAATTATTTCAATACATTAAAAACGACTTTCTTAATTATTAAGTAAAAAAAATTATAAAAAAATTAAAATACATAAAATCAAAATAAAAAGACAAACTTAAGCGAGATATCATCATTTTCTAAAAAATAATTAACACCATATATAATTTCATTATATTGGATCGTTTGGATCATGGATATTCTCTTTTAGAATTTATAGGCATGCATCTTAGAAGAATATTTTAATCTTTGAATGTATTTTAATCAAGAGAATTCCAATGCTTATATATAATCGAAATTTATATATATATATATATATATATATATATATATATTCTCTTCTTGATAATTTTTACTCTCTTGTAAGGATCAGTGGGATTAATCCATGTTTTCATCATCTATAGATTTGGTTTTTAAATTGGATAAAAACAGCATTGATAATATTTTTTTATTTATAGAAATTTTATTTTATCTTATTTATGCTTATCTTTTGTGTTAATGATCATCAGCGTTGATGGTTATTTTCTATTTCGTTTGTGAACACGATTTTTAAATATGTATGTAATAATTATTTCATTTTATAAAAAATTAAAGAAAAATGAAAACGATTAGGCTTTCGTTGGTTAGAAATAAAATAAAAAATAAAGAGAATATTTTAACAAGTGCATACAAATTTTATTTTTAGAAATGAAAGAAAAAACATGACTTATACATAGTTTTTATCCCTCTATATTTTGTTAACTTTAAGATCATATTCGCAATTGCATCAAACAGTACTTAGTCTTATATATGCACTTTAAGAGAAAAAAATAAAGATATTGAGAAGAATAAATAACTCATGCATAAGAATATATATATATATATATATATATATATATATATATTTATATAAAACACGAAGATGCTCATTTTGTGTATTCATTTTGTGTCTCACTTCTCTTCTTGAAAATGTAGATATCGAAGCTGTAAAGCATACCCCACAGAGACAGATTGCACATGAAATTGATGTAACTCGATCCTTTGGATATCAGGGAACATGCGTCCAAACATAAATGCGTTCATGTTTACCGAAGAAAGTTTACACTTTGACTAAAAGGACTGAATCTCGAGCTGTACACGGGGTCTTAATAATCCCTTGTACACGGTGTGTACTGTCACCTTGACTTGAGCACGGAAGGGTACTTTACATGCATGGATGCATATTGCAGTAGGACGTTCACATGATCATGTTCTAGTTTTTCTGTTCAATTTCTGAAAAAATACATCCTTTCTATTTTTGCTTTGAAGATCAAAGTATTCTTAAGAATCATGCAGAAAGACAATCTCCATCTGGCCAAGTACTATTGCATGTGTGAGAATTTTCAAGTGCTGGTCACAGATTATAATGCATCAGATTAAGATGCTCATTCTTGTATTAATATCGTTGTTTGCTGCATAATTAGCATATATTTATGTTAGACTAATAGAATTAATCTGAAGCCAACATTTTATTTCTTGCTCTAATTATGTTCTCGCCTATCATGTTCTTCATGATCAAGAAGTTAACATCGTTAGCTAGATGCGACCTTCTTTCAGACAGACATGGAAGACTTGGAAGTTAACATGCTTACAGAAGCCGACACCAGGGAAAAGCTAGGGCTTGCTAAAACTTCGTTATAAAAGGGAGTCAAAAAAAAAAAAAAAAAAACAGTGAGAAAGAAAATAAAAATATTGTTGACTAACTTGCTTAATTGCCTTGCTGTGGACGCCAAAGAGATCAGGTCAACTTTTTTTTTTGAAGTCAAAATATACCTCCATTATTGCTGTTTCAAAGAACATCAGTCAATATAGTATTTTCCCTTTTGTATACCACTGACTATCTCCACTACAAGAGAAATAAACCCAATTTTCATCTCAAAAAGTCCGTCTCAAAAAGTATTTTGGGACAAAACTTGATTTTCGTCACAAAAAAGTACTTTTAGGGATGAAATTGGGTGGAACCATTCGTAAGCGTTTGGAGCGTTAATTTTATTTTGAGACGAAACATTTTCTTCCCAAAAACCCGTTTGAATGGAAATCCTTCCGTTTGAAGAAACCTGAAACAGATCGAATGGTACAAAAACTTGATTCGAACGACCAAATAGATTTGATTTTGTTCGAACGGACAGAGTGTTTGGGGTTTGTTTGAATAGAAGAATTGTTGTTCAAGCACAATTAATATGAACGATTGCTGCCAGTTCGAATATAAAAAGACTGTTCAAACGAGAGTCCGTTTGAAAGCTAGGTTTTGCGGTTCGAACGGACTGAATTTTTCTTTACGAGAGTTAGTTGTATTTTTTGACTTTTCTTCTATTGACATTAGAGTGCCCAATATATTCTCGCATTTGTTTTTTTCGATGTGCATAACATTTAGATTGTGGTGCAGTGTCAAGATATACCAATATGGCAACTCAAACAAAATGTTTTTTTTTTGTCCTGTTCAACTCTATTGCTTGTCGTTTCCTCTTTTGAGCTCTTGCATCCTTCCCAAATTTATTTTCTGAAACATCCACAACTGCGCGATAATATCAATCCCAGACAACTCTGGAGGTGATGTTCTGCACTCAACCCTTCCATCAAATATCGATCTATTTGAACACTATTTATGATCATGTGGTAAATATCGACGGTGTCCCATGAAACATAATTTTCTAACATTTGTCAACCATTGAGATTGTGTATCTTTATTACAAATAGGACAAGCCATTTTACCTTCTGTGCTCCACCCAGACAAGTTTCTGTATGCTTGGAAATTATTTATTATCCACAGCACTGCAGCATGAATCTTGAACTCTTGTAATAAGGCCGCGTCATATGTACTGACACCTTGATCCCACAACTCTTTCAACTCTACAATCAATGACTGCAGATATACGTCTATTTTGTTTCCTGGTGACCTTGGCCCTGGTATCAGTAGAGTCATCATAAAATACAGATCCTTCATGCACTTCTAAGGTGGCAAATTATATGGTATAATTAATATGATAGGCCAAATACTAGGAGAAGTGCTCATGTTGTCAAATGGATTAAAACTATCCGTTGCTAAATCAAGACGTACATTGCTAAACCATGGATACTCGACATCAAATTTCTTCTATTGCAAAGAATATGCAGGATGCGAGAAGAAGTTTTCATTTTGGACTATTTCTGTGTGATGCCAAGACAAATCTTTCAGAGTCAACCGAGACGTAAACAATTTTTGAAGTCGAGGAATTAACGAAAAATGTCTTAACACTTTTTGGGATATATTACGCTTATCAGATGTCCATCTTAACTCGTGACACACTGGATATAAATTAAAGTCTGCATATTGTTGCTTGAAGAAAACATGGTCATTCTTACATGCGTGAAGGATATTATAATTAAATCCTAGCCCTTGGTTCAAAAGCTTTACTTCATTAAAATTATGAGGTACTACGTTATCTTATGGGAGAGCTTCTTTAAATAATTCGAGTAACATATCGATAGCCTTTGTATAAATACGACATATAGACTTAATATGAAGCAACCTTACCATGAAAGAGAACTTGCTATGGCAGGTGCACCCCTCGTATAGTTCTTGTTATGCATACTCCCACAGTCTTCTAAAGTTTCCATTTTCCTCAAATGATTTTGTAGATGTTCATTCTCCATCACTTGTCCCAAACATTCCTGCATCAAGATCGCCTAACATCTCTGTCATATCCTCTCCATTATCATCAGAAACATCCACATTTCTGTCATATATGTCGATATCGTTACATTCCTCCATTTGATTGGACCAACTGCCAAATCTAACTCATTTAGGAAATGGTTCGTCATATAAGGTCTAAGATGAGTATTCAGGATCGATTCCATTTACATATAAATGCTAGGCCTCCACTACCACCAAGTTATAAGAACTAAAATTTTTGCACTTCTTGCACAAACATCTTATAATTAGGGCATTTTATGCATATTATTCATACCAATTGAGCTCAAAATTAATAGGTACTTCAATGTATTTAATTAGGGCATTTTATGCAAATAATTCATATTATTTGAATTTGGACAATTTATGCAAATTATTCATACTATTTGAGTTCAAAATTGATAGGCCGTACTTCAATGTATTTAAATAGAGCATTTTATGCAAATAAGTGTACATTCTTTATAGGTAATTGGTATGTTGGTTTATATTATTTTAATTAGGACAAGTTATTGGTTTATATTTTAATTTGCTATTTTATGGAAATAATTCATATTATTTGAATTTGGAGATTTATGCAAATTATTCATACTATTTGAGTTCAAAATGAATAGGTACTTCAATTTATTTAATTAGGGCATTTTATGCAAATAATTGTGCATTCTTTAAATATAGGTAATTCGTTTCTTAGTTCATATTATTTCAATTAGGACAAGTTAATGGTTTACATTTTAATTTGGTATTTTATGGAAATAATTCATATGATTTTAATTTGTATATTATGCAAATTATTCATATTATTTTAATTTGTGTATTTTATGATAATAATTCACTAATATGTAAATTTGGGTATTTATTATTAATTTCACAACTATCAATATCACAAATTAACCAATTTATTTCACAAACAAACAATATAACTAACACTATCACAAATCAATGTCACGAACAATATCACAAATTACCATATTATTCATCCCCAAATTACAATAACATACTAACAACATTAACAATATTACACTAAATAATTAAGAAATCACACATTAATAACATATCACACATTAACCACATATCAAACTTTCTTATTCATCCCCAAAATACATTAACCCTAGTTTTCACAAATAGCCCCTAAAACTAAAAAACTTCAATCATCAAATACATAACTCAAACTATTTTCACAATTCAAACAATATATATAAATACATCAATACCCAAATACTATATTATTCATTCCAAAATGGTTAATATAGCTTACCTCAATTTTGTGCAATCCAATAAACAATATGAATCACCAATACCTACAAGTACATACATCTTTATGAGAAAAACCATAAATCAAATCCAATAAACAACTACATATAAATTCGAAATACAAAAAACACCACAAAAAAAGTCCTTACCTCAACTACAAAGCAACTAATCTCTCTCTTGAACCTTTCCACTCTCTTTAGAACCTCTTTTTTCTCTCTATAACATCTCCTCTCAACGTGGTCGCTGCCCTCTCTCTCTCTCTCTCTCTCTCTCTATGAAGTACTCCCGATCGAATGAAACAAATGAACTCTGCAATCCACGGGAAATATGACTAAATGTATAAGTTTTCAAGTCTATAATGTACCAATTACCCGTTCGAACACGAAAGTTTCACAATGGCACCTAAATTCTGCGCGTTTTAATTCAGCTTTTAACTGTTCGAATGAACATCACAAGAGTTTGAATGAGAAATTATGAATATTCCCTAGCATATTCCGTATGTCGCATATCCGTTCGAATGGATGTATATTCCATATATTTGGTGCCAAGTTTCCCTCCAAACACATTCTACCAGAAAATTTCGTTCAAATGAAATCTAATGCACTACACTGACCCGAACAACATACTGGTCCGTTCAAACAAATATATTATACTATATAATATATATAATACTAATATACTATATATATACACTAATATTATACTAATACTATACTATACTTAGTGTATATGCTAAAACTATAAAAATACATAATATATATACTATATACTAGCATATATAGGATACTATGCCCCCTCTCCACAAAGCCCACTAGGTCTCGGCCCAATACCTGGCCCAAGCGGTCACCAGGACCACGCAGGGGCAAAACATCTACCTAGGAAATGAGTCGAGTAATCAATAAGACAAATTAGCCTGACATTCACGGTTGCAGTCAGAACCCAGAGATTAGCGCAGAGCACAACGGGAAATGTAGAAGGCCCTCGATCCATCAACAACAGACCATTTACGGCTCACAAGGGATAAACCCAAGGCCAGGAAACCACGCTGCATTAATGGTGCTACTATTAAGCTACACGTCGCCATATTTATGGTGCCATCATAAAGCCACGCTGCATTAAATAGTTCTGACAATAGAAACAATAGAGGAGGCACAAACTATATGGAGACAAAGACAATCTTCACCTCCCCCAACCCATGGTATTAATAGCAAGCTTCAGGTATGAGAAAACTCTCTGATCTCTAGATTTCTTTACTTATTTACAAACTTCCAAGAACACTTTCTAACTTTGGCATCGGAAACTCCTCAGCCCCGAGGCCACCCTCCCATAGTTGCCTTCTCCCTTGTCTTTTGCAGGTCCATTTCGAAAGACCTGAGTTGTCGGAGCCTAACCCAAATGTGTGTGAAACACGACGTTAACAGTAGCGTCGTCTGTGGGATCATTATAGGTCTTACGTGTACTTCACGCCCTTAAGGCAACCCCTTCCAAGAAACTCAGAAGCTTGTTAGTGCTATCAGCGACATGGAGGTCAGCCAACAAGAGAGCCAAGTCCATGGGAGTGAGAAGGGCACAATAGAAGAAAGCTAAACACAAGCAAGAAAGAGATGCCAACGAACGACAGGGCAACCAAGGCGTATCCTGCGGAGGGTGCCTGTACCTTGCCGCCAGCTTTAGACTGCGTGGAGGTCATAAGCGAAGTCCAAGACGAACAGGAGCTCTGGAAAGCGGAACCAATCTGGCCATTGGAGCTTATCACTCCTGACCTAAACCGACCAGAAGTCAGAGTAAGGATTAGCAGTGAAATGACGTTCGAAGCCCGAAACTCCATGCGGCAACTTCTCGCTGAGCACTAGGACGTGTTCGCTTGGAGCCACGAGGACATGCTTGGAATAGCGCCCGAGGTCATCCAGCACAACCTTAGTGTAGACCCATAGGCCAAAAGAGTGAGGTAAAAAGGTTGAAGCGTCAGTGCAGAAAAGAGCATTGCCATAGCCGAGGAAGTGGACCGCTAACTGAGCACGAGATTCATCCAAGAAGCCCATTACCCAAAGTGCTTATCCAATGTAGTGCTCGTAAAAAAGTCGAGCAATAAATGGAGAATGTGTGTTGACTTCACCGACCTCAACAAAACTTGCCCAAAGGACAACTTCCCGCTTCCTTACATCGATCTAATTCTAGACTCCACAGCGGGCCAACGTATACTCAGCTTTATGGATGCACTCTGGGTATAACCAGATTCACATGAACCCCGAAGATGAAGAAAAGACTTCATCCATCACTGACTGAGACTTATATTGTTACACGACAATGCCTTTCGGGCTTAAGAATGCGGGTGCCACCTACTAGCGGATGGTTAATTGTATGTTCAAAGACTAGATAGGAAGATACATGCAGGTCTACATGGATGACCTGTTGGTTAAGAGTGGGACCATGGAGCAGCACATAGGAGTGTACAGGAACCATCCAAACCGGCTGGAAACTGATCAGACCAACCGTCGGAGTAGGGAACCGGTTGGTAGGCGACACAAAATGCTAGAAATTGATGTCGGTCGTTTCCAGCCGGTTTGAACCTTTTCAAAACCACTGAACTGGCCAAACCTTATATATATATATATATATATATATATGTATTTTAAATAAATTTTAAATAAAATGGCGCCGTTTCACTTAAATAAGTGAAACAACGTCGTTTTCCTTATGATATTTGTTAAAAAATATATATGATACGATGTCATCTTCTTCCTTAAGTCTTCTTCAGGTTTCAAGGCTTCGTCTTCTTCTTCAGGTCTTCTTCCTACGACGCCTCTCCTCTCCTCCTTCATAAAAGACATAGAAAGGTAGACCGAAGACAATACCGGTGCACGTCGAGACCGATATGATCGGTTTTCTCCACCCAATCAACTGGTTTCAGTCGGTTTTGAGCTTTCATGGCAGACGTTGGTGGGGTCTCGGTTTGGCATCAAAACCGATGCCAAACCCATCGGTGTACAACCCTAGCAGCACCTGAATGACTCAAGGGGGCTTTCACTATACTGCAGCAATATCAAATGAAGCTGAAGTCAGCAAAATGCTCCTTAGTATTGGATCAAGAAAATTCTTAGAATTCATGGTGTCTGAACGCGAAATCAAAGCCCACCCTGAGAAGGTGAATGCCATATTCAGTATTTCCCTGCCCTCAACAGGTTCGTGTCAAGATCCACTGAAAAATGCCTACCTTTCTTCAAGGTCTAGCGGAAAGCACATGCATGGGATGACAAGTGCGGCCAGGCATTCGAAACCCTCAAGAAGTGCCTTATGAGCCCATCACTCAGTGAACGCCGGTGCGAGGAAATGTTGACCGTGTACCTGGCGGTCTCCCCTAAAGCCACCTCATCAGCATTGATAAGCAAAGAGGAAGTGGTCCAGAGGCCAGTTTACTACACCAGCCGAGCGTATTGAGGGGTCGAAGCTAGGTACCCCCGTATAGAGCAACTGGCCTTTGCGCTGGTAGTAATGACGCGCAAGCTGCACCCGTACTTTCAAGCTCGCCCAGTAAGGGTTCTCACAAAAATCCCCCTAAAAAAGGAGATACAATGACTGGACACCTTGGGCCGGCTCTTGAACTGGGCAGTAGAGTTGAGTGAATTTAACATCGACTACGCACCTCTTGTAAAGCACTAACAAGTATTCATCGATGGCTCATCTTGCCGGGCTGGAAGGGGAGTGGGAGTGCATATCATCACATGTGAGGGAGGGGAATACAATTACTCCATCAAATTGGCATTCAAAACAATGAACAACAAGGAGTATGAATTGTTGCTTTCAGGACAAATGGTGGCTAAGTCTTTAGGCGCCACCGAGAACAAAGTATGGGCCGATTCTCAGGTGCTGGTGAACTAGTTGCGATGAGAGTTTTCTATAAAAAGTGAAAATCTGAAGAAATGTTTAGCACTAGTAGAGGTCGAGCGCCCCCATTTCAAGTATTTCAAGATTCAACAACTGCTGAGAACAGAAAATCAGAAAGTGGACAAGTTGGCTTCTGTTGCGTCCGAACAGGACTCCCCCTGCCAGAACAAACAATGATCTTAATTATGGAAGCACCTGTTGTGGGAATCAAGGTAATGGAAATACGGCCGGAGCCCCAGATTGGGCAGAAGGCATAATCAGATGTTTGGAAACCAATAAAGTACCGAAGGACAGACATGAGGGGTCACTCAATGCCTTTTTTGAGGTGCATCTCCCTAGAAAAAGTGCAGTACGTATTGGCAGAAATACACGAGGAGATTTGTGGAAACCACTAAGGAGGACATGTGATTGTTGGCCGGAAAGGTGATGAGAGCAAGCTATTACTAGCCTCAAGCCTTGTGAGATGCCAAGGACTACATGCGGAAGTGTCGAAAGTGTCAAGAATATGCCAGGATGGTCCATTGCCCGCCAGAGGAATTAACTTCGATCACGTCACCTTGTTCCTTTGCCCAATGGGGAATTGACTTGATTGGCCCACTTCCCCAGGCAAAAGAGGAGTAAAGTTTGTGGTAGTCATTGCGGACAACTTTACCAAATGGGTTGAAGCTAAGGCCTTAGCAACCATCACAGTGAACAACATCACACGATTTCTATGGAGGTCGGTAGTTTGCAGTTTTGGCATCCCTACACCATCATATCGGATAATGGGAGGCAATTCAGTTTTGATCACTACCATAATTGGTGCCAGGAATTGGGGATCGAGTTCTGGTACTCGTCCCCAAGGCATCCCCAATCTAACAAGCAAGTTGAGGCAACCAACAAAACGCTGAGGGAATGCTCAAGAAGCGGCTTAACGACAAAAAGGGGGCATGGGGAGAAGAACTACCACCTGTCCTCTGGCCTGTCGGGTTATAGTAAAAAGGCCAACTGAGGAGACCCCCTTCACCCTCGCATATGGCCATGAACCAATGCCACCCTTAGAAATTGAAATCCTTACTTACAGAGTTCAGCACTTTGAGGAAGAGTCTACCGATAGACGACTAGAAGAACGTCATGATCTGTTAGAAGAAGTCTGATTAGAAGTCGAGATAAGAACCGCGGCCAACAAAAGAAGGACCAAAAGATGCTTCAACAAGCGCGTGCGACCGAGAACATTCAAGGTCGGGGATCTCATACTCAAATAGGCAGGGAAAACACCACGAGACAAGGGAAAGTTGGGCCCCCGATGGGAGGGCCCTTACGTGGTCATCACCACAAGTCGGCCAGGTTCCTATCGCCTCAAAGACTCCCATGGAAACAAGCTACCAAACCCTCGGAGCATCTGCGGAAATTTTATTGCTAAGCTGATTCATTGTCATAAATTTATATGTTAGCATGCACCCGTTACGGACCCTAATAAAAGAAGTTTTGTATTTCAATGGCAAATTTCAAGAACATAACATAACCCGTCAAGTGAAGCCCCCACTGACCAAATCAACAATCTTCATTAGCAAAGTCAACTCTACTAAACGAGAACTCCATCAACAATTTATCTCCCCACGAGGTAAAAATAGAAAGGTAGGCCTAAATGTTTTCTTATCCCTCTTGCGAAGGAGTGCGGTTTTGTCATTGACCAACCAAAGAAAAGGACTTACCTTCCTCGTTAAGCATCAATAGACGGGAGCGGATCCAAGAACAGACTATCCGAACAACTTACCTTCATATGGGATATCATAGAGAAATGTAAGCCAAAAGGTTGTCTTATCCCTCCCATAGTGGAAAGCGGGATCAGCCTTGCGGCTACCTGAATAACTTACCCTGACCTCTACTGCGACGAAGTATGGGATCAGCACTAGCCTAACCCAAATTTACCCTTTCCTGTGATGTCGAAAGGTGGGAGTGAGTCCAGAACAAATTGCCTGAACGACTTACCTCCCTACAAAGGATGATAGGTGAGTAGGTGGCTGGTCCTGCTCTCACATGGCTTAACCTCCTCGTCTGTGAGAGCAGGACCAGCCCCCAAAGTGGCTCGAATAACTTATCTCGACCCCCATCATGACGAAGGAGCGGATCAGCCACATCGCTGTCTGAATTACCTCACCGCGGGACAATAAAAGGAAAGGTAGGCCTAAAGGTTGCCTTATCCTTCCTGCGGCAGAGTGTGGGTCAGTCCTTAGCTACCTGAAGTAAATTGTTTATCTTCATCGTCAGTGTTAACGAGCGGGAGCGAGTTCAGTAGCAAACTATCCGAATAACTTACCTTCCTGCGGGATACCATGGGAAATGTAGGCCTTAAAGTTGCCTTATCCCTCCCACAGTGGAGAGCGAGATCAACCTTCCGGCTACTTGAATAACTTACCCTGGCCCTTGTTACGACGAAGTGTGGGATCAGCACCAGCCTGACCCAAACTTACCATTTCCTGCAGTGTCAACGAGCTGAAGCGAGTCTAGAACAGACTGCCCAAATGACATACCTCCTGCAGGGAACAAATGAATGAAGTGAGCCAAATGTCATCTTGTTCCCCCGCGAAGAAGAGCAGATTCATCCCCGAGGCTGCCCGAATACTTACCTCGACCCCTACCACGGCGAAGGAGCAGACTAGCCACATCGCTGTCTGAATTAGCTCTCGGGGGAGAAAGAGGCGGTTTGGCATGAGGCATTCCGACCTCTCTCCAACGGAGAAAGGGCCGAGTCAATTGACTGCCCAAATAATGAAGCGAAAGGTGTGGACATCATCAACGTGCACGTCAGCAACACATAACATCAACGCGGACATCATCAACAAGCACTGCACGTCACAAATCGGAGAACCCAGGTTTGCGACATTAACTTTTGTGGCCAAAAGCAAGATAATGATAACATTTTTGTTTCCCAAATAGGACAAACGCTAAACACTAATGGAGGAAGGCGGGTACAGTTTTAAACTGCCCAGACTATTTACCTCCCCAAGGGCCGTGGAGGCAGGTTGAGCCCAAAGCCGACTTGATTCCCAGTAATGGAGAGTGGGATCAGCCCTACGACTACCCAAAGAGCAAGTACATGCTAAAGAAGGATGAAGAGAACTCTGGTCTCATCAAACAAAGTTGTTAAGGCCCCGAGAGAACTGCTACATGGTAAGGATCGACGAAAAGGGCGTGACCCAGAAGGTTGTTGGCTAGCGAGGTCATCAGACATGGGGTGGGCACTGGTAGGGTGGACCACAAAGGCAAATCCTTACAGTCGAGCCCCCCCCCAAGCCAGCCAACAACAACAAAAAGAAAAAAAAAAAAAAAGAGAGACAGAGAAAGAAAAGAGAAAAGAAGAACAACGGAAAAGTAATACAATTAATCGTTGGAGCAAGTTACAATATAAAGTCACTGAGTTATAAGAAGCAAGTTACAACATAAAGCTACAGATTTACAAGGAGCAAGGTACAACATAAAGTCCCAGAGCTACAAAGAGCAAGTTACAATATAAAGCCGCAGATCTACAAGGAACAAGTTACAATATGAGACCATAGGGCAGTAAGGAGCCGAACAGAAACGATGAAAATACTGCCAAGAATTGAAACATCTCGGAGTTGATTTCTACATTGAGAACCGCTTAGCAAATGAGGAATTTCGACTAAGTTGAAGATGACCCTCATAAGCAAAAGGAAGAGAACAAGCAAAGCTCCATAAGCAAAAGAGTGAGGACGAGGGGAGAAGGTTCGAGACTGCAACAACAACGAAGAACAACAAGATCTGCCAGAAAAAGTCATGGAGAGAAGGCCGGGGACCATTACAACCGAGCTCGATCAAATCATATTCTATGCAAGCAGCAAACAGAGATCTTGATGGGAACCAAAGTGGGCCTAGTCTTAAAGATATGTTGCAAGTTCCAGATGGGCCAAATACAAGTTCAAGGGCTTAAATGATGAAGATTCAGCTTTGATTCATTTGATAAGCTATGGAAAGGGCAACAACATGACTTAAAGGCTTTGGGCACTTGACGGCTTTCATCTTATTTAATTAATTTAAAGAACTTATTTTATTAGTTTAGAATAATTGAGTTTATTATGGGAAGCACTTAAGGGGGCTGATGCAAGGGCATGTTGGAAAAGTTATTATTTTATTGAACTAGGGTTAGGGTTACTGTAGCCGAGTTACTGTAGCGCCGCACTGTAGCCGAGGCACTGTTAATCCAGGGGCACTTTTGGAAGATGGGGATTTCTTTTGGCTAGGGTTTCATTAGGTTTTGCTTTAAATACTCTATGTAGCCTCATTTTAATCAGTTTATAAAATTTGATGAATTTATTCATTATGAGTTGAGTTTATCTCCTCTTGTTCTTAATTGAACTTTGGAACTTATCAAAGGTAAATCACAACCTTTGTGGCGTTCCTCCTTTGTAATCTGGGTTCTTGAGACGGGTTCTTCAACGGGTCTAGATTTTAATATAATCTAAGTTCTTGAAACGAGTTCTCATCGGGTCTAAGTTCTCCATCCATTGACTTGATTTTGGCTTTCTTGGGGTGTTTTCAAATTGACTGTAGGTTCAAGGGATTCCGTTCCCGCGAGTTCATATCATTTGGTATCAAATGATATGAACCTAGATTATATTAAAATCTAGACCCGTTGAAGAACCCATCTCAAGAACCCATATTACAAAGGAGGAACGCCACAAAGGTTGTGATTTACCTTCGATAAGTTCAAAAGTTTAATTAAGAACAAGAGGAGATAAATTCAACTCACAATGAATAAATTTATCAAATTTCATAAACTGATTAAAATGAGACTACATAGAGTATTTAAAGCAAAACCTAATGAAACCCTAGCCAAAAGAAATCTCCATCTTCCAAAAGTGCCCCTGGATGAACAGTGCCTCAGCTACAGTGCGGCGCTACAGTAATTCGGCTACAGTAACCCTAACCCTAGTTCAATAAAATAATAACTTTCCCAACATGCCCTTGCATCAGCCCCCTTAAGTGCTTCCCATAATAAACTCAATTATTCTAAACTAATAAAATAAGTTCTTTAAATGAATTAAATAAGATGAAAGCCGTCAAGTGCCCAAAGCCTTTAAGTCATGTTGTTGCCCTTTCCATAACTTATCAAATGAATCAAAACTGAATCTTCATCATTTAAGCCCTTGAACTTGTATTTGGCCCATCTGGAACTTGCAACATATATTTAAGACTAGGCCCACTTTGGTTCCCATCAGATCTCCATCACTACGACGTGTCAATAACGCCCGAGGTTACCTCCAAAACTCAACAAAGATGTAATAAGACAACTAATTGATTCGTAGGGTGAAGGCGCAAGGGACCCTATAGGTCACCTTCAACTCCTCCAATTCGGCAGAAATCACCACCGATCGACACGAATATCTGGCAATTCATCTAGGGTGGAACCACCATGGCCAACAGTAGCCTGAGTGCCACTAGAGGACCCAACCTTTCCAACTGGGCATGAAGATTTCTTTGGAGTCATAAGGGATTGAAAGAAAGGTGAAGAAATTTCGGGAGAAAGTTGAGGGAAAACAAAGGAACAGATAACTCAAATAGTGAGAAAGAAATGCAGGAAATGGAGCAAAAGGCAAAATGAGTATAATTAATTTTCACAAGAGGGAAGGGTCCTTATATAGGCAGGGTTCTCCCACTCCACAAAGCCCACTGGACCTCGGCCCAATACCCAACCAAAGCAGCAACCGGGACTGTGCAGGGGGCAAAACATCTACCTGGGAAATGAGTCAAGTAATCAATAAGACAAATTAGCCTGACATCCATGGTCGTAGTCAGAACCTAGAGATTAGCGTAGAGCACAGTGGGAAATGCGGAAGGCGCTCGATCCATTGACAACAGACCATATATGGCTCACAAGGAATAAACACAAGGTTAGGAAATCACGTTGCATTAATGGCATCACTACTGAGCTACACTCCACATTTATGGTGCCGTCGCAAAGCCACGCTACATTTTAAAGAGTTCTAATAGCAGAAACAACATAGGAGGCACAAACTCTGTGGGGACAAAGAAGATTTTCACCTCCCCCAACCCATGGTATAAATAGCAAGCTACAAGTACGAGAAATTTCTTTAATCCCTAGACTCCTTTATTTATTTACAAACTTTCAAGAACACTTACTAATTTTGGCATCGGAGACTCCCAACCTCGAGACCGTCCTCCCCTAGTTGCCTTCTCCCTTGTCTTTTGCATGCCCATTTTAGAAGACCCAAGTTGTCGGAGCCTTGCCCAAACTTGTGCGGAACACGACATTAACACTGTATATATACTATATGCATATACTATATAATATTCATATATACTATATATATACACTATTTATATACCATACACTATATATAATATATATATACTTTATGCATGTACTATATAATATTCATACTATACTATAGTTGGTGTATATACCAACACTATACTATACTTTTATGGACGAAATTAAATTTGTTGTTGTGATCTATGGGACTATCCTCAATCCATACCTTCTCCTCAACATACATCAGTTATAATTTTGCTAGTTTATGAGCTATGTTATTAGCTTCTCAATACATAAATCTAACATTCCAATCCATTCTATCAACTAATAGTAGTTTCACATCTTCAACAATATTCCCATAATCTGCCCATAATTATTCTTCACTTTTGGTAGCCTTCACAATCACTTGAGAGTCCCCTTCCGAGATTACCTTCGACCGGCCTAACTCTTCACATAAGTAACCTGCTCTCCTTAAAGCCAAAGCTTCTGCAATTATTCATTTCTTCACATGATCCATAATGGAGCATAGACAAGCCAATACCTCACCATCAGAGTCTCTAATAAAAACACCAAGACCCACTTTTTTGAGACACATCCACTATTGCATCCCAATTCGCTTTTACACACAAATCAGATGGCTTTTCCCATTTAACCTCCCTTCTGTCTGTGCCCCCCAACATCTGAGCCTTTTGTTGATAATCTTGTGCAATAATGAATTCATTTAGTCCTTCCTTGGCAGATTTTCGGACACTCCTTGGTTCTGCAAATTTTTTGTTAAACAACCATGCATTCCTTCTTAGCCATATATTCCTCAAAGTACAAGCTACCATCTCCACCTCCTTCATTCCTAGCTGCACATTTAGTTTTTTTCCATAACTCCATGAAGTTATACTCATAAGTACTCCACTTATGGACATGACTTGGCAAGCACCAGAATCGGGCCATGGGACAAGTAATTTCTTTACAAAGCCTGCTTAGCAGCTTAAAGACACTCATAGCAAATGTAGGAATTTCTTGTACAACAACTTTGAGTGAAACTTATTTGCCTGCTTGAGATAGGAATGTATTTTTCCAACTACAAATCTTGGACCAAACCTTTTCCTTTAGATTTTTGAATGTGTTGTATCTTGACCTACCCACCATGGCTGACAGACCAAGGTACCTCTCATAGTTTCCACAAACAGAAACCCCTGCTACATTTTTGATATGCAATCTGGTTGACATATTTGTGTTAGAACTGAAGAACATAGTGGTCTTCTGCAGGTTCAGACTTTGACTCGAGGCTTATTCATATATCTTTAGAAGCCCTTGTATTTGCTGCCATCCATTCATCTTTGCTCTTCCAAAAATTAAGCAATCATCATCAAAGAGAAGGTGACTGATCCTTGTACCCCCTCTTGACATAGCAACTCCTTTTGTAACCCCACTTCTTTCAGGTATGGGGAGATAGGATCCCCTTGTCTTATCCCTCTTGTAGGTTTAATGATTCGTCCAGGCTCACCATTAACTAGAACTGAGTATGTTACTATAGTCACACATTTCATAATCAAAGAGATCCTTTTTTGCCCAAAGCCCATTCTTCTCATCACAGCCTCCAAAAAATTTCACTCTATCATATCATAAGCCTTTGACATGTCCAGCTTGAGGACCATATTCCCTATCTTCTCCTTTTGTCTTGTTTTCATTGTGTGCAGTGTTTCATATGCTACCATTACGTTGTCTATAATGAGTCTTCCAGAAATAAATTCACTTTGGTTATAAGAAATAATGATTGGGAGCACTTTCTTCAATCTATTGGCAAGTACTATTGATATCAGTTTATATAAAACATTACATAAACTGATAAGCTTGAACTCACTAGCAAGAGATGGGTTAGAAACTTTAGATATTAGGGCTATATGAGTGTTGTTCACATTACTATCTAGATCACCATCACCATTTAAAAAGCTTAAAATGGCTCCCCATAGTACTCCAATAAGCTTTGTAATAACAAGCTCCATATCCATCAGGTCATGGGGATTTTAATGGAGCCATCTGCTTTAATGCTTCCTCCACCTCAGCTCTAGTAAACTCCCATTGTAGATCAACATTCATTTGCTTGGTAATTCTCGGATAAGTATCTTTAAGGCACACCTCTATGGCATCCATCGTAGGGTGAGATGAACTGAATAAGTTGCTAAAGTAATCATGAAATACACCCTCTATCCCTTCTTGGCATGTCACCATTCTGCCCAGAGAATCTGTTATTTGTCTGATCTGATTCTTCCTTTTCCTCTGGCTAGCACAAGATTGAAAAAACTTAGTGTTTTTATCACCCAATTGATACAAGTTTCTCTTTGCTCTTTGCCTCCATTTTGTGTCCTCTTGTTCTAGCATCAATCTTGCCTCTCCTTGCAATTGCTTAATCAGCCCCATATTATGAGGACCCTCATGATCTTGCTAATGTTTTAGTAAATTAGATTTATGTTTCAAGACTGCCTTAGCATCCTTCTCTTTTAGATAGCTCTAACTGATCAAGTCACCCTTACAACCATTCAGTTTAACCTAGATCTTCCTTAGAGAGTTTGTTTCCCCAAATCTTTTATCCCATCCCTCTTTTACAACTGGTCTTCCATCCTCATCCAAAATCCACTTTGCTTCAAATCTAAAGGTTATTTTCTTCTTTCTTCTACTTGGGGTCTTAGAGCTTAAGTCCAACAAAAGGGCCATATGGTCAGATTGGCTTGCAGACAATACTTCTACAACTTTGTTCTTGAAGCGAAGAGCATAAAAGGCAGACATTCAGGGAGCCTTTGAAGCGACCTCGAATGTTAGCGCAACAAGTGTAGGGGGTTGCTAGGAGGTTCGAGGGGCAACCCCCGCCTCTGTAGAATCTCTATCACTTTTCGTATGGGAGTGAGAATTGACGGTGCCACCATGCATTTTTTACTAAAGAGTTCTTATTAATGAGGTTCAAAATATATCAATCCATTTTGGATTAGCAACTGCTCTATCAAGCCTCTCATTTATAAAGGTATTATCTTAAGAGAAATGATAGTTGGGGTCATGAGTGCGCAAGCGCCATGCAATCACTTTGAAAAAGGTGAATAAATATAGGACCCACATGAAAAAATAATAATTTTTTAATAGTAGACACTACTCTTTTTCAAAGTGACTGCATGACATTTGCGCACTCCACGACTGCATGTAACATTACTCTTATCTGAATGATTATTACTCCAAGTGAACATACTCCCCCTTCACCCCAAATCGAAAATACTATCTGAAATCTTCCATTTATGCTTTTGGTCTGGGTTTCCCTCCCATCTTCTCGTCTCGATATGCAATCTTATTAAAATCTCCCATTATACACCATGGCATCTCAACAGAGGGATTCAACATTGAGAACAAGCTCCATGAAGCTCTTCTTTTACATGTTTCAAGGTGGCCATAAAATCCAGTAAATAGCCATGACATATTTGTTTACTCACTTATGATTGATGCATTAATATGGTGGTGAGAGAAATTGACTATCTCCACTTTTACATCTCTATTCCAAAATTGAGCCAAACCACCCTTTCTACCCCTTGGATCAACAATAAAACAGTCCTCCCAATCCATTTTCTTCTTAATACCATCATACTTCCATGCTGCTAGTTTTGTCTCCATTAGAAATATCATCTTGGGTTTCTTATCCTTTACCATTAGGTGAAGGCTTTGAACTATCTGAGGGTTCCCAAGCCCTCAACAGTTCTAACTTAATATTTTCATAATGCTTGGCAAGGATGCTAGGCGGGGTTGACTAGCATCCTTTGCCATTATCTTTTCACAATCCACCCACTTAACCCTCCGACTTTGTTTGCCTTTCTTCAACAAGCCCTCTACATAATTATGGTCCCCCTCATCAACCAATTTTCTTTTGCCATCAAATAATATCACACCAATATTATTATTACTTGCATTGCGTGCCCTTCTCTTCTATCGCTCCCTTTCTGTCTTCCCCTTCTTGCCAGCAAGGTGTAACTCAGTACTGGACATTTGTTGTATACTAACTGCAACCTCAGAAGCCACAAGCCCCTCCTCTGTTGATTCAAAGCTATTCGCAATCTCCCTTTTAGTTTTTTGTGCTACCTGCCCTTTCTTAGAGACTAGCCCTCCCTCACCCCTCTTTCCATTGCTTTGACTAATTTTATCAAGCACATTAGCTACAGATTCAGTCAACACATCCTAGACCACCCTCCTTCCCTCCATCCCACTATGAGCATCCATTAAGGTATCAAGGACCACCAAACCACTCTTCTCAAATCTCCTATCATCCTGATTCAATGTAACATTGTTATTTGTAACTAAGGGTGATAAACGGTCCAGTCGGACCGACCGGACCGAGATTGAGACCAGTCGGTCTCGGTCTAAGTTTTAGAAGATCGAAAAGTTTCAATCCAGTCCACGGTCTAGGATTTTTCTGGATCGGACCGAACCGGACCGAATGAAAAATAAATATAAAAAAATATTATATATATTTTTTATATAATAATTGTACAATTAACAATATAAAATTTTAAATATATTATTAATACTTGTAAATATTCTATAAATTAACAATATTTTATATATATATATGTATATCTTCATCTAACCTATCACTATTAACAATATAAAATTTTAAATATGTTATTAACACTTGTTAATATTCTATGAATTAACTAATATATAATATCAATTAGTTAATTATATAGTAATTATATAAATTAATAATATAATTTTCATCTAATTTATTATCATTGACCATATAAAATATATTTTTATTGAATTTGTTACATAATCCACATTAATAAGTCACTTAATTTAATTTAGTATTTTAAATAAATTTTTTTAAAATCAGGCTAGACCGAATGGACCGACCTGACCAGTTCGGTTCCTTTGGGTGTTCAGTCCGATCCAGTTTGAAAAAATGATAGATCGCCAGACCGAACCAGACCATTTGCATCCCTATTTAGATAGAATATATAGATTATTTATATTGTATTTTATAATTTTATCTAAAGCTATTGATGAGCAAATTTTATAATATCATTATAAATGTTGTGTATATATATATATATCATTAATTAGATTCAAATAAGATGATTTACTCTAATCTGAATATTTTAAATATTCTCATTATAATATGACGATAACACTGTAAAAAACGATAAATACGAAACTATTCGAGTTTATACATTTGCTTTCATTAGTCGAGCAGAGTTTTATACGAATTATATCGTTTAATAATCGATCATAAATTTGTATTCACAAGTCTGTTCGGCTCGGTGTTCTAAGATTTGTAATGTACTCCATTGGGACGAAACGACTTTGGTACAAATTGACACCGTGAGACATGCAAAATCTCCAGACTGAAAGAATAGGACCCAATCGAACTTGGACAAAACCCACAAGCTAGCTAGAGCCAAGGTCCATAATCAACGAAACTCAAATATTATAGGAGTACATGAATGGGCCCTTAGCAAACTTCAGTTTGCAGTGTTTCGTTAACCTCTGGCTCTTAGAGTCACAGCCCATACAACTAAAATATTATGGGCCTTAATTATAGGCTCTTTCGTGGAAACGAGTTCTATTAATTATAAGTTGGTCCCGTAAATAACCTTTTTTTTAGTATAATTAAAAAAAATGTATTAATTTCATAAAAGTAAAGTAATAAATTGATGTTATATGATGTGATACGTTAGATTATAAAATAGATGTAACGTATTATATGATTCGTGTCAGTTAATGAATTTCCTTTTATGATAATTTTTTTGTAGCTGTATCACTTCTCTTATAATTATTATTAACAAAAATTAAAAAATATATATTTTTTATATATTGAGAAATTGTGATAGATTTGTATATCAATACTGTGTTTGGTATGTCAACAAGTATATTATTTTTTAATGGATTTTTTTAAACGAAAAAAGTGTTATCTGTGACGGGTGGTTAGCATTAATCCTTGTCCTCAAGCATTGTGCAGAGGTCAATAGAGAGGTGTTAAACTAGTAAGTTCCTCCCACTACATCAACCGATTCCTACAACTAGGAGACAAAGCGCCACCCATGCATACATTTAGGCCAAGCTAGCGCGCGCGGTGCTTTAAAGCTCTGTACGTCGCACAGGATAAACTTCGGAACATATATAGAGACAAGTAGCCACCCTCACATTTATGAGCTTTGGAGGCATATCATTGTGACTGACTTCTCTCTCTCTCTCTCTCTCTCTCAGGTTACATGTGACTCAGTACTGCATGGGGGGGAGGGGGAACCAGAACTTAATTGCAGTACTGCATGTGTTGCATGGCTAGCACGGCCTAGCTGTTAGGGACCCCGGTCTAGTCCCTAAACACTTGCCTTGCTAAGCCAATAGTAACCTTGAGATGACCGAGTCCAAGTCCTTCTCTTGCTTGGTCCACGTCCAATGTAGGTCAAGATGACCAATGTGTCAATGGGAGAAGATGTATTTCGGCTAGAATTGGTAAATGATATTAAGATTGGATGATGTAAGTGTAGGGTTGGATGATGGGTGATGCACGGCCATGAGGTATGGTAGGGTTTCCCGAATTGGCAAAAGGGTAATGGCGGCTAGGGTTTATCAAATTAGGAAGGTAGTTGGCGGCTAGGGTTAGCTCAATATGGGATGTAGGTGTGGTGGCTAGGGTTGCCGAAATAGGGTAGTATGGGAATTAGGAAAGTTTCCTAATGATGATGGATGCAAAAGGAATGTTGGGTGGCGGCTAGGCAAGTCCCAATAAGGCAATAGTTGGCCGAATGGGAATTGACCTACCAAGTGATGCAATTCGGCTATGACAACCAAAAGGGTTAGGGCAACTTATGGAAAGTTGACTAACACTTGTTATAGTCGAAATGTGGATTCACACGGATTGAGAGACCAAAAATAATGAAGAACTTCAAGAACAAATGTAGAACTCCAAGAACAATATATAGAATACTATTGCTCTTGAATGAACTAAAATGACACAAAGATCAAATGAACAATCAAGCCTTGATTCACGTATTGCACAAGGAATGATTAAACTACATAAAATGATAAATCAATTTGGGATTCACGGATTGCACCCAAATTGCCCAAGTGCTCTTGCACCGAAAGATGATCTCTCCACAATGTTCTCTCTCTAGAGTTTTGCCAAAAGATGGAAATGAAATGACTAGGGGTCCTATTTATAGGTTACAACTTGGAAACCCTAAAATGGTCCCTTCAAAGTAAATAACAAATAATCAAAGGACTAAATAAGTAAAACAATTAAAAGGGAGCCATGGACTAAACCATGGTGTGACATGCACGGACCCAAGGTGGGTTAAGTGGTTGCATGTTGGTTGGTTGGTCCATGGCTAAGTGTTGGTTCGGCATGGCCCATGTGGTTGGCTTGGGCGTTGGCTGCATGGCTAAGTGTTGGTTCGGCATGGCCCACGGGGGTGCCGTGGGCGTTGGCTGCATGGCACGGGCTGGAGCCGTGCGCTGGATGGCACGCCTGGATGGCATGCCACTGACCAAGCCTCGCGATGGTATTCCGTCGGAGCCAAGGGGTTGATGGCATTATGGGGCGCAGTTAGCCCGCTGGTGTCAGCAGATGCATGCATGCAGGCATACGCGTGATATCCAATCGTCGGTGCGGCGCATGGTCGTACCGGTCAGCAGCATACGCCACGATCGGGTCAACCATGGTGGCTGCCATTACGTAATCACAACGACCGGGTAAAGACGGCCCCGCGCAAGACCGCTATGCCCTGGCGGCGTAGTTCACTACGCCTCTGGTGTCACACAAGATGTGCTGCTGGGCGGTTCCCAGGGTCGGCGTCGTCATACACAATCAAGGTCAGCGTAATATTTGTGCTACCGGGTTTGTAGGTCATACAATGTCAGTAGGTTTGCTAGCCCCAGCCCGCATGCTGTGGAGGCATGGTTGTGGGTTAACCATGGTGCTAGTACCCACCATGGTTAGGGTTTGTGCTGCTCTCCTTGAGGCCACTCGACGTGGGGGTCTAACACTAGCGCGCAGCTTGTAAGAGAACCACTGAAATCAAGAAACTTGTCCAATCCAAACAATCTTTTACAATCTCTGTACGTCCCTATTTATTTCATGTTTACTATTCATGTTCAGTGGGCGATGGAAATTGGTGAGGCAGATGTTATTAATCGATATTCGTTGGTTCCATGCCACTCCAACTTTCTTTACCATTGTCCTTTTCAAAGGTTGGATTTTGTCTCGCTAATTGTGGTCATATCGGGAAATTATGACCATTTTTTTAGCTTGTAAAATCAAGCTGATTGTAATTATGTAAATCAAAAGCTTCCATTCTGCATGCTTTACAAAAAATTAAGGGTTCAATATTGCATTTTCCATATATATTCAGATGTTCACATCTATGGCCATTATGAATTGGGATTTTTCATTGCAATCTCGGCCTGTTTTTTCAATGGCCATTAAGATTATTTCATATTAATACCGAAAATATATTACATCGATGGGAAATGATTTTTATATACAAAGAGTACCAATGCATGTAGCATGCCTAATTCGCCAATTCATGGGTTATTCAATACGAAGTACGAAGTACGAAGTACGAAGTAAAAGCGTGACGTTGTATCAATGCATGTAGCAAAAGTTGTTGGCTTGAACTGCAATTTGGCAACGACAAATGCTTTAGCTATAAATAGATCTCATAAAAGTAAATTTATAAATTGATGTGACTTGATATGATATGTTAAATTATAAAGCTAATAATTTTATTGTAAAATAAATTTAACGTTGTATCATATGAATCCAAATTAATTTATAGATTTACTAATTTTATAGAATTTCTTTAAATATAACTGTAATATATTGTTTTATAAGAAACATCAAAATAAGTAAAAAGTGTATAAAATGAAGAACTTTGATGCATGCTGAGTCTAAATCTGAAGACAATGAGGCTCGATTGATAGATGCGACGTTAAAAGCACTAGACTACTTCAAAAAGGTAGACCAATACAAAACTGGTGGGAAGAGATAAATAATTGAGTGAGAAGCGGCAAATTTAGGCGAGGAGACTTATCCCTCGTTGGGTGAGGAGACTTATATCTTGGTTGGGTGCATGAGAAGTGGCGATATCCATATTTTAACTATAATTTTGACTACAATTGTCAGAATCAAGCATATGACCCCAATACGAAAGTTCTTTTTTGGCGCACATGTCGGGGTAACCAAGATTTGCCTGGTGGGGCCCTCCTTGACCCCAAAATTAGCCATTTTTACCTCTGAATTGTCAATTTTAGTTAACCATTTTATTTTTGATTAATTTTATTTTATAATAATGTTTATCTTTAATAATGATTTTATTCCAGATTCTTAGGTTAGATTTTAGCCATAATTATCTTATTTTGTATTCTATTATTTGGCCTTAATTATAATTTTATCATTTTTGGTTAGTTGTTTAAGCCCAGCTTGTGGGTTTTGAAGGGAATCTTTGATTGATGTAATTTTAAAACTTTAATCTCAGAGTATATCTAAGAGTTTCTCTTTATTCATAATTTTTTGCCAATTTTAACCTCTAATTTTCGTTGTTTAGATAGCATGGAAGTAGCACCATGATAATATATGTATATACAACGAGTTCTTTTCCTCACAACTCTACATTGCATACTTATTAAGAGAACAAAAAAATAAATAAATAATAAATAAATAAAGTAAGTGTGTGGTATGTACAAGAGTGTTTAAGTAGAATTTTTCATATACAACAAGAGTAATAAAAATAGAAAAATATTTTAACTACAAAGAGATTTTACAAAAGTAAATTTACAAACTGATGTGGTTTGATGCAGTATGTCGGATTGTAAAATTATTTTTATTGTAAAGTAGATCTAACAGATTACGTAAAGTCACGTCAGTTGTGAGTTTACTTTTATGTAATATCTTTATGTTTGTAGAACTTCTTTAAATAATACCTAAGATGGGTGGTAAATTAAATTATGGATCTTTAAATAATACCTAAGATGCACTTAATAGGCGATGTGGGTGGCACCTTGTCACCCATTCATGTAGAGCCACAATATAAAACTTTTGAATAATCATCCTTGACATGTAAGAGAAAGATCAACTAATCTAGTGGTCCAAAATCCCTATGTGCGGTTGCTATCATCTTCCAGGTACAGGAACAGATATCTCCAGATTATATCTTCGATAAGGATATCTCATTTGGCTGGGGACCATCGATGGGTTTGCACCAAACCATTAAAAGATTAATAATTTTTTTCACAAGATTAGAGAGTGAGTCTTTAGAAAAATGCTGGGAAGAAGTATATATGTTGGCAATTAATCCGACTAAATAGGTTTATTATATATTGTATTAAATCTTTGTATAGCTGTAGATTGCGTAAGTACTGCACAATATTTTTAAAAAATAGACAAATTTATTATTAAAAAATTAATTTTTTTATCATATAAATTATATAATTACTCATTTTTTTTTTAAAAGATTACACAACATTCGGGCATTGTAAATATCTCTCTGTTTATTTTTTCTCTTATCCTTCTTAAGATTCTGTTTACAATACAAAATTCGTTGGTCGAAGGAAAATATTTTTTTGCTGTCAATAATATTGTTATTACTTTTCCAGAAACAAACACAGCCACACTAAAGCCAAAACATGAGATACTAAAAATTCAACCATACAATTCAAAGTTGTGTTTTTGTCTTTTGTTTGGTTCCTAGAAAAATCAATGGAAACAAAAATTCTCTTCTTTCTTCTTTCTTTCCTTCCTTCCTCGTCAATCTGTTTTAGGCAAAGAAATGGGCCATGCGGAGATATTAATACAGCAGTGATTTTGTCCCTTTCTCTTTCTCACTTTCTGTTTGTTACTCGAAGCAGGTAAAGTAAAGGAACAGTGAATTAACTCTGGAATCAGGCTTTCCTCAGCATTGTTGAATCCGAGAAATCTGGACCGTGAGATTGTCACAGTAATTAATGATTTTCCTCCTCTTGATGTCCCTCATCTCTGCTGATCTAATGGTTGTGGTTGGAGTTGTGCCATTGGTTTCTCCATATTCGGAGCTTGGAAACTGCTGCTCTAACACACTGACCGGTGTGATTGAGCTCGATGCCAGATCGAACACTGACTCGTACCCATCCATCACTATGTCCTGCATTGCATAGTAGCATTGCAACAAGTTTTCCTGCAACAATTTTGTACCATTTTTATAGTGAAAACATAGGAGAAAAGAGCATCATCACTTTGGTAACTTTATAGAGCATTAGTTTCATCTTGCTGGAATGCTTTCAAAATGTTGACCAAATTTACCACAATGAAAAGAAAATTTTGAAAGGATGAGAGTTGGAATATTTACTTTATTTACATATGAACAACAAAATACTGCTTTTCTGAAGAACGGATATTGCAAGGGTAATAATTCATGAGCAGCGTAAAGAAGCGCTGATGCAGCAATAATAGAAGGCTTCATCTCCAAAAGCTTGATATCTGATAACGAAATAAAGATTTGTTAGTTGAATCAGAGGAGGAGCCCGGCCAATCATGCCAATGGCATGTTGACTTTTCTTTTTTGTGAATATTTCTTTTCTGGGTACGTACCATTTTGAGATTTGAATATGATTTCAGTAGCTCGAGCTTTGAGAGACTGCCACAATGGTGGGTCTTTAAGTTGGAACAGAGATATGTAATAAGAAATGAAAGAAAAGGGTGTGATCGAACGCATTCGCCATTTTAGAGCACCCAAGATGAGGATCTCCATTCTCTCTATTGTTTGCGGGTCAAAAATAAAACCTCCATCACCCTATTCCAAGCAAAAAACAGAGAGTTAGATAAGCTTTTCTGAATATTGAAAGTACTTTTTCATCAATTATTTGGTTTACATTATGTTGGCATGTAGATTTACCTGAAAATCAACGAGGGAAACCTCTGCTTTCATCATCTTGGCAGCTAGAGAAATGCAGGAGATTGCAAGAAGACTTAGGATCCATGGCTTTGGTTGCTGTTATATCAAGATCATTCTTAGAATATATCAAAGCAATTGAACCCTTAAAACATGCAAGTAATGTGCCATTTATGTTGGAATTCCAGAAATACCTTGTTTGTTCCAAAAAAAACACGAGAAAATAATCAATACGACATGTTTTTTTTTTAAGCCAAAAGCTATAAATATACACTCACAAATATCTACTTTCAAACTGCTATAATTTTAAAAAGCCAAACATTAAAAAAAAAAATAGTACAATAATTAATGACAGATGAAAAACTGTTCAAGTCTCCAGAATGTAATCAAGTTTCTTTACCAGCATCCCTTGGCTAGACAAGAACCGATCAAGATAATTAACGGCAAGGTACGATAAGAGCGGATCGAACCTGCAACAGAACTGGGAAAAACAAACATAGATCAGTACCATAAAAAAAACAAATGCTTTTGGTTTTTTGAAGAACAAGATGAAGTATATATATTTTCCAACAAAAATTCAAACACTTCATTGTACGTTTTCCTCTTCTCTTCCGATAAAAAGGTAAAGATATCCCAATAAATAAACACGAGCAAAAGAATGAATACCTTGGAAATTTCAGAAATGATTTCATGTCGAACAGAAATATCAAAACCGTTGGTTTGGAGACTCTGAAAGTAGTTTTCTAGTGGCATGTGATCACATTCAATAAGGAAGAGAGAAGCGATCGTGTCGGAGTTGGTTTCGTGTAAATTAGTCAACGGGTTTTCAAGATCGAACTCCATGGCCGTGAGTCCTAGTGTGTGTGAGGATCTCAGAACTGGGGTTGAGGATACAAGAAGCAACACATGATTGTTTAATAAAAAAACAAAAGGTATAAAGATAAGCTGGGAAAGGTGTGTGTTTTATGGTAAAAGAAGATGCGTGGAGACTTGAAATTCACTGCTATGGTTGCAGCTCTCTATCTTGTAGTTTTTTTCTTCCATTCTTTTTTGTATCAATGTCTGCTAGCTGCTCCAGTGCTTGCTCTCTCTCTCTCTTAGTGGAAAAGAAAACGAGGAAGTGATCAGGGGGTTGATCGGATGGTTCTGGACTTCACGGAGAGTAGAAGGTATGTCCGAAGAGGATTGGGTGGAAAGTTAATAGATGAGCTTAGTTTTAACTGCCATTGACTCTTGTCCTCCCACCCAATTCACTTTACAGTACTATATATATATATATATATATGTAAATATATTTTTCATGCAAAAAATAAATTTATTAATGAAAAAAAATGTGCATCGGGAGACGTAGAGAGGCGTTCGGATTGGAAATATTATTAGGGTCCCTCTATGGATCGATGATATTGTGAATTTATATGTAGTTTTTGTCAAATTAAATAAATTAGGGTCTGAACTCTGGATAACGACAAGTTTGATATGTCGTCGCAATCTACTTCATACCAAACCGATCCATGCATACAACTACTGGAAGGGAAACGTCTTTAATTAAGATGATCCAGTACTAGATCTGCCATTAATCTCATGAGATAATAAATGAATACACCAAATACCAGAATCCAGTTTTTTCATGTCCTTCATTGCCAGGACGAAATGAGCTTGTTTTCATGCCTTAATTTGTATTCAATTACAAGCAGAAGCGGCTATCAATATATATATATAGGACAAATTAATTAGCATAGATTAATGCATGCATGGCGCGCACTATATTATGCATGGAAATTAAAAGGCTGTATTACTCTACATGTCTAGACTGAATATTTTAATTAAACACGATATGCAGAACGTGTTTCTTGGGGTTTGATTAACATGGAATTAGTCAATCAGGAATGCCAGCATGCTGGGCTCAGACACTATATATATATATATATATCAATGGGACGTACAAAACTCATTTTCATAGTTTTTATGTGCATGCATGCTAATATAATAGCATCGCCAATTTTCCATATTATAAATTAAGCGGAAGGCTGGAAAATAAGAAGTCAAAAAGGGACTTGAATATGGAATAACTATACATACATACATACATACATATATATATATATAGAGAGAGAGAGAGAGAGATTGGGATCAAGATGATCCCTTTAGGCTCCATTTGGATTGAGAGATGATATGAGATGAAATTGTTTTAGATGAGTTGTATAAAATATTGTTAGAATATTATTATTATTTTGGGATTTGAAAAAATTGAATTGTTTATTATATTTAGTGTGAAAATTTAAAAAAATTGTAATGATGAGATGAGGTAATAACTCATATGATGGAGTGGGTTTTGCAAAAAAAATTGAACATTAAGCAGTGTACGAAAAATCCATAAGGGCAACAATTAATAAATGTTGTAAGGTCCATGATTATTCAAATATTTATCTGATCTTCTACTTGAAACTTTCAAATTTAAGCAAGAATTTGATGGAATCTTTTTTGAAGTGTTAACAGATGGCTGTTAGATGGAATAGTCTCTAGCTAATTAAAGGGGCTTTAGGGAGTCGATCAACAATTGTATACTGAGTTATTGATTCTTTGTATTGTAAAATGGCTGGTGCGAGGGCTTTATGCATGTCATGTTAGTTTCAACTTAAGCTTATTCTAATTGAGAAGATATTATATATTTATCTCAGGGGAAGACTCCAGATTATAGGAGATCGAGAAACAAGGTTCAATACAGAAAATTATCATATATATATATATATATATATATATAGCACTACCTATATAAACATTCGGGACCATTGCTGATATTTAAGCGCAAATTTCCAAGAGGTACGACGTTCGTGCGTGCTGCATGCAATGGACCTCTGCGAGCATTCAATATTCGATCGAGCAAGCTAGCATAATTGCCGACATGCATACGCGTATTTCATAAGATAACATTATGTATTATAGGTGAGATGTTTGGCGACTAGGATACACTACTTTTAGACTTATAATTTGGGTGAGACATAAAAGGATCGGAAAAATGTGGTTGGAACAAACCTGATCATGAATGACCATTTAGAACGATAAAATTAGAAGCCTATATTTATCTTTTATATATAATTATATATATATATATATATATATATATATATATATCTTTGTCTGCTTATAACTTTATTATCTCCTAGCTAATGGATGCCAGCTGAGTGAATTTCCTTTTTTTTTTTTTTTTTCCTTGCAATATCTCAATCTCAATCCTTCAAGCTAAAGGTGGTGAATGGGAACAGAAACAATTATAACTTCCAATCTTAAATCCATGTATATATAATACTGCATGTCATATGGTCGTTGTTGAGCGAATTAAAGGCCGAATCATACTTCTCAAAGGCGCCTACTTTTGTAACTGCTAACCACTTCTTTAAAACTTTTTGACTTTTTGCTTTATATGGTGCCTGATGATTATAAGCCCTTTGAGTTTGAGCAACTTCCTCTTTGTAGAAAAGCAATTACAGGTTTTGGGATTAATGCTTTTTACTCTCTGCAGATCATCATCAGCATGATCAGAAAGGTATTCTGTATTTGAAGATTACAGATCAAGTAGTACTGTTGATAAAGAGTTACACACATGCGTATATTATGGGTTAATTTGCAAACAGCTTCTTTATTGACACACTGATCATCAATACATTTCTGATGTGAAAATTAAAGTAATTATCGTAGAAGGCTTCTGGGAAAGTAGCATGATTCTTTTACTTTCGATATAAGGAGCCATTAATGGGAAGAAAGACGCCAAGATAAACCTCAATTAAAAGGAATTAGAATATGGGGAAGTAGCTAGCTACATCAAATACAGGATGTGGCTGCCAGCAGGCCTTCATCACAATGTCAAGCGCACAGGGTACTGACTAGCTATATGTGCTTTTGATGATAATTATTAGCTAGCCTTCCATGATGATCAGTACATGAAGCATCACTGATAATGCAGCGTTTTGGGAGCCCCTCTGCCTAGTTTTGCCTCTTATGTAGTTATAATGTTTCGCGCGCGTTGCTATTGGATAATTATATATATATATATGATGCCATCCTCGAGTTTTATTTTATTTGTTTATTTTTTTTAAAAAAACCCTCATTTTAGAACCTTATATATACACTATTTCTCTCCCGAGCTTTTCTACTCATGATCATTCGACACACCACACTTATTTTTATTTATTTATTTTTTTTTTTTAGTTTTATTCCTCCTAAATTAATTGAGTTCTTCTTCTAAAAATACATGATTAGAAAGGCTCAAATATACACGTATAAGACCATGTGAGTACGTACTTGGCATCTCTCTCACTCTGCGGTATGAGTCTTTTCTCTTGTCGACTATATATACAAGGCTTTCTTGCCCATCCACTAGGGTTGTTTAGTTTGTTTTTTTCTCATTCATGGATGAAGACATCTCGGAACGTACGGTGGAAGTTGTCTTCATCATTGTCGAAAATAGAACAGAATGAGATTATTATCCAAGATAGTTTGTGATTGAATACAAAGTTTCAGGCTGAGCACTGCTTTTTCAAACTTTTATCAAATAAATCCTTCAATCGGGAAGCTTTCAAAACCATGATGAAGAATATATGGAAACCATCTAAGAGTTTTCATATCTACCACATGTGCGGAAATACCTTCTTTCTGGAATTTTTTGCTAAAGGTGATAAAGAAAGGGTGATGAGTAATGGTGTCCTTGGACGCTTGATAAAAGTTTGGTGGTGATGGCTGAAGATGATTGTTGTCTTGATCTTTCCTAGGCTCCAATATCTTTTGTCTTTCTGAGTTCGTATGTATTATCTTCCTTTAAATGGTATGAATTCTCTCTAGCCAATAGAAGGATCGCTGAACCTTTAGGGACATTTGAGGATATTGATCTTACAGAAAATAAACCAGGGTGCGGTGAGTATGTACCTGTACATATTTCTCTGGATATAACTTGTTAGTGAAATATACAATAATGTAATAAAAATTACAATGAAATTAATATTCAAAATAAACCAGTTTGGACTGAGGCATGAAAATATCGCTTTCTTTAAGGAGATTTAAGCCATCTACGGTGTACAAAGTCTCAAATTAATTAATTCAGCAGAACTCTTCTTGACTTGACTCCTCTAGGATACAACAGCCCAACTGATCGTCGTATAGCCCGAACCAGCCGTGCACAAGTGGTTGAGCTCAAAGCTCCACCAGAAGAACTTTTTTTTTTTTTTTAATCTGAAAATACTCTAAAAAATATATACTCTCTAAACTTATTTTTCTTATCTCACTTATTCTCAAGTATATATCACACCCGTACTAAAAGATCAAAACAAATATACATAAACGGGACAAAGAGAGATTCTGGACAACGTAATGGACATAACGGGAAGAAATAAAAATAATGGACCCTACATCTAGAAATTAACGAGATAAAAAACAATAAAGTGAGCATAACGATCAAAATAATGAAGCTCATAACAAACGGCTCAAGGAAAGCAAGCCTGTTTACCACCGGCAACTAAAACCAACTAAAATAAAAATTATTGTAAAAAATACTAACATTTCCTACACTATTTTTAATAATAATAAAATATATATAAGAGAGATACTTCTAGACAAAGAATGATTATTATGCATCATGAAGTTATGCTCTGCATTAAATCCTCACTTACTGAAATAAAAACCCTTTACTCTAAAGTCAATAGTAGTCTCAGACTTGAATTATGACTGCTTAAAGGAAATAAAGAATTATTACTCACACACAATAACTCAGTTGTTGACATGAGCTTTATTAGCCAACACATTACGGCCTTGTGCCAATCCCGGTTTCATGAGTGTATTTGAGAATAACCCAGGTATTGCTGCATGCTCTCCAAGAAATGCTCTCCAAGAAATGTTGCGGCCTTCTTGAAAACACTTCTTGAGTTTTCAACTTCTGCATAGTTTTGTTCCCAGTTTCACATAAGGCTGCATGGCAGCCGCTGAAGACGTTGGTAGACGGTTTGTGGATTTAGTCTCGGTGGTCCCTCAGCCTCTTCCTGAGTTGACTGTGTCTCATCGTGCGCCAAAAATCAAGGATGGAGAACTTTTCTTTCAGTTCTCCAAGGAGGAGATATTCCGTTTGGCAGAACCATTCAGGTTCTCGATAGTTCTGATGTTCCTTCGCAATCGGCTGTCTTTGGATGCTATCAGAAGCTTCATTCGAAATCGATGGAGCCTGGAAGGTACTCCAGTTGTTTCAACCATGAGGCGTCCGAGACATGTTTTTGTTCGTATGGCTTCGGAGGAGGACTGCATGAAAGCACTATCAAGGGAGGTGTGTGATATGGACGGTATTCCATATCGTGCCTTTCACTGGACGCCATAATTTAAGGAGGAGGAATAACCATCAATTGTGCCAGTTTGGATTGTTTTACCAGGTTTGCCTCCTAACTTTTATCATGAATCTTTGCTTAAAATCTTGACAGCTCCTATCGGTAGATTTATTAGGCGTGAAAATCCTACACGTTGTGCGACTTGCACTGATGGTGCTCGTATCTGTGTGGAGATGGATGTGGCCATTGAACCTATTTGCCATTTTTGGATTGGAATGGCGGAGTTGGGTTCCATTCGAAAGCAAGAGATTGTGTATGAAACTCTGTCTGCTTTCTATTCTATATGTAAAATCCAGGGGCATAATGTGCGTACTTGTCGGGCTGGGAAAAAAAGACCAGAAAAGAAAATTTGGGTTCGACAACAACCAAAAGATGGTGAACAAGAACTAGAAATGGAAGAGCCTAAAGAACCAGCTATGGAGGAACCTGGGGTGGAAGACCAAACAAAGTTGGTTCTTAGGTCTAAGGTTTTAACATTACCAAGACTTAATGTAGAACAAGTAGATGCAGAGTATGCGGATGTTAATTTGGTATTAGGGGCCTCTGCATCTGCTTTGCTGATTGAAGAGTTAGTAGTGGAAACAGAAATAGGGGAGGCAGTTAATACGGAGAGTTTTGCTGAGGTGAGGCAAAATAATGATATGTTGCAATCGGATGCAGTGAGGCAAGAGGCAGAGAAGGCTACGGAAACAGAGCCTTTGGCGGAGGTGGAAATAGTGTCTACGGAAGAGGCCCATAGGACTGATGATGCATTTTGTTTAGAAGAAGGGTCATTATCGGATCCGGAGCCTGATATTCATGCAGAAGTTTTTTCGCAGGACAAGGAGTATCACTCAGACATAGAGGAAGAAACTGAGAAGAGGAAATATAGGAAAAAAAAAATTCCACAAAATTAGGAGTTCTAATCGAGTGATTACTCGAGCCACAAAATTGTCTCTATGATAGGTTCTATTTTGGTGTGGAATATTAGGGCACTAGGGTCCTCTATGGGACGTTTAAAAATATTGCAAAGAAAGTTGAATTGTAAGATGGTAGTCTTGATGGAGCCTTTCCAGAATTTTGTTAAAGCTCAATCCTACATGCGGACTCTTCATTTTGATAATGTAATTTCTAATGAAGAAGTTGGTGGGAAAATATGGGTCTTGTGGATGAATGATTTAAATGTACAAATTATTCGGATGACCTCACAGTTTTTGTCTTTAAGGATAGTTGAGGATCATTTCAAGTTTTGGGTAATTTTATTTATGCAAAGTGTAATATGATGGATAGGCAGATTCTATGGGAGGAATTGAGGTGGAATAGTATGAATGAGGATCCTTGTTTGTTTGCTGGCGATTTTAATATTATTCGTACGAATTTGGAAATGAGGGGTGGTCGTCCTAGGCCAATAGCGGCAATGGATGATTTTAACCAATGGATCCATGAGGGTGGTTTAATTGCCAGGTAGTAAATTTTCTTGGTGTAATGGCCAGAGTGGATTAGCTAGAGCTTGGGCTAAGCTGGATCGTGTTTTATTGGATGCAAATTTAATGTCTTTGTACCCTACGGCGTCTTGTTCGTACTTACCAAGGACGACTTCGGATCATTGTCCTATGCTAATTGAATTTCTTAAGGATCCTTATTCCTATGGTCCTCCTCCATTTCGATTTCAACAAATGTGGGTTGAGCACCCAGAATTTATTGATTTTGTAAAGCAGGTGTGGTCTGTGCAGGTGGTTGGGACGGGGCTTGTTATTCTTGCTTGTAAGCTTAAAAAGGTGAAAGTGGCTCTTCGTGAATGGAATAAGTGAGTGTTTGGCAGGACCAATGCTCATATTGAATCTTTGGAAGTGAAGGTTGAGGGTCTTGAAGGGTGTCTGCAAAAAGAGTGGGATATTGTTGCCGAGAGGGAGCTTGTGGTGGCTTCGGATGATTTGTACTCTTGGGGACGTAGGGAAGATATCAGATTAGCTCAAATGGCTAAAATAAAATGGAATATGGACGGTGATCGTAATTCTAAATTTTTTCATGTGTGGTTAGCTAATAAAAGACATAAAAGAATCAAAGGAATGAGAATTCCGGATGGGGTTGAGTTTAATTCGCCAGAAGAAATTCATAATGGAGCTGTTGAGTATTTTGCGGATTTTCTTAAAAATACAAACCAGTCACGAGCACTCCCGGATTTATCATATTTGATTTCGCCGGTTATTGATGTTGAGGATTGTACATGTCTTTGTCGTATCCCTTCATTGGATGAAGTAAAGGAGGCTCTTTCTTCGATTCTGATAAACAGTTCTCCTGGGCCAGATGGTTTTGGAGCAGGTTTTTTTAAAACTTGGTGGGAGGTGATTAAGATGGATGTCTTGGTAGCCGTTTCTGAATTTTTTATTTTCAAAAAACTTCCGAAGGTTCTATTTAGCTTCTTTTATTGTGCTAATTCCGAAGACAGACGTGCCTACTGGATTTGACAAATTTAGGCCTATAAGTCTGTGTTCGGTATTCTATAAAATTTGTTCAAAAATTATAGTAAATCGTCTGGCAGATTTTCTTCCCAAATTGATATCCTTGAGTAAGGAGCTTTTATACCTGGGAGGAATATTTTTGAGAATATTAGTATTACTCAGGAAATAGTTCATTCCCTGAACAAGGACTCTCATGGAGGAAATATTATGATTAAAGTTGATATGGCTAAAGCATACGATCGAGTAGATTGACATTTTTTGTTGGAGGTTCTTCGTTGTTTTGGATTTTCTCATTCTTTTTGTGATTTAATTCGTGCTTGCATTTCGAATATTTGGTACTTTGTAATGCTTAATGGAACGATGAGAGGTTTTTTCCAAGGTGGTCGTGGGTTACGTCAGGGGGACCCATTATCGCCTTATCTTTTTATTATTATTCAGGAAGTCCATTCTCGTCTTTTGAAGCAGAGTGTGTCATCACACAAGATTGGGAATTTCTCCCAACCTAGAGGTATTCCTCAGATTTCCCACCCTATGTACGCAGATGACATTGTGATTTTTTTGAATGGGGGTAAGAAATCTGTTAGGGAACTTTTATTGGTATTTGAAAAGTATGAAGCATGGTCAGGTCATATGATTAATAAAGAGAAAACAGCCATATTTTTTTCTTCAAAAATTCCTGTTGCTCGTAAGAGAGCCCTAAAAAGATTGAAAGGGTTCTCAGAAGGCTCCTTTCCCTTTAAATATCTTGGGGTTCCGATTGTATTGGTGCGTCTAAAGCATGTGCATTTAGAAGAGATGGTTAACAAAGTTTGGAAAAAAATTAGTGGCTAGAAAATAAAGCTACTCTCATCGGGTGGCCATCTAATACTTCTTCGGCACGTGCTTTCTAGTATGGCTTTACATTTATTTGTTGGTTTGCAGGTTCCTCAATCTATTATTAAAGTTTTAAATCGTATGATGAGTACATTTTTTTGGGGGGAGGTTAATGGGAAAGGTAAAAAAAAGTGGGTGTCGTGGGAAAATATTTGTAAGAGAGAAAAGGAAGGGGGCCTAGGTTTGCATAAATTAGAGGACATGCAAAAAGCATTGCATATGCGGCTTGCATGGAATTTAATTGAAGGTAAATCCTTATGGGCAAATTTTTTTAAAGGAAAATATGTGGGTTCTTCTCCTTGGTCTCTCATTGATACAAAAAAAGGTTCGAAATTTTGGAAAATGATTATTAAGAGTATTCCTGATGTGCTTAATAATTCAAAATGGAAAGTGAGAGAGGGGAATATTTTTTTCTGGTATGATAAATGGAGAGATATGGGTCCTTTATTGGAGGAATTCCAGATGGTGGGGAATCCGCGGATTAAAGTAAAAGAGTGTATGCTGAATAATAGTTGGGATATGGATCTTTTGATTTCTTTAGTTGGTCAGGATAATGTTGATGATATTATTGAAGCTTTGGCCGGTTGTAAGGAAAGGTCTGATGTGTTAATCTGGACTAAACACGAGAGTGGGAATTTTTCTACTAAATTAGCATGGGATTGTATTAGAATAAGAGGCTCTAATTTGGATTGGCATCCTTGGATATGGCATAGGTTGTTGCCTATTAAAATTTCGGTTTTTATGTGGAGAGCATGAAATACAGCTTTGAGTGTTGATGATAGTCTTAGAAGGATTGGGGTCCCGATTGTTTCTTGTTGTGATTGTTGTGAAGAAGGTAAGTATGAGGATCAAAATCATGTTCTGTTTGGAGGAGAGTTTGCATTTAATGTATGGCGTTATTGTGCTAATATTTTTGGTCTACCTCTTGGTCATACTTGGATGGAGACAGTGACGGCTTGGTTAAGACGTGCGTCAACTAATTCTCAAGTGGGAATTATTGTGGGGTTACTTCCGTCGATTATTAGTTGGCATCTTTGGCATAGAAGATGCACTGCCCGTATGGAGGGGCGGATTCAATCTATTAGTGTGGTTTGGCATATGATCAAAAATTGGATGAGCTCTTTTAGCCAAGACATGAAAAAGGTTAAGAAATGTTCTATGTATGATCTGCAGATTTTACATGCTTTGCAAATTACGTCAAAAGTCCCCGTGAGGCAGTTTTTAAAAATTGTGGCTTGGCAAAAACCTGCTCCAGGGTGATTTAAATTGAATACAGATGGTAGTAGCCTAGGAAACCCAGGATCTTCGGGGGTGGGTGGTATTATTAGAAATGATCAGGGCCACTTGGTTCATGCTTTTAATTCTTATATTGGTTTTGGTTCTAATAATAGAGCTGAGTTGTTAGCACTGCTGCAGGGTCTTAAAAGCTTGTAAAAATCTAGGGATTATCTTTGTGGAAATAGAATTAGACTCTCAACTGGTAATCTCTTGGTGGAATAGGCGAAGATGTGGCATATGGTATTTGGAAGATTTCTGGGAGGATATTCTTGTTCTTATGGATTCGATGGTTTGCATAGTTAGGCACGTTTATAGGGAAGGTAATAAAGTTGCTAACTGGTTGGCTTGGAGTTGGGCAGCTGGTCTTAATATGGAATGGAATATAGTTGGAGAGCTGCCTAGGATCCCTCGAGGTTTACTTCATTTGGATAAACTTGGGTTACCATCTTTGAGGTGCTGTCAGAATTAAGAATCTTGTCCTATTTAGTTGTTGTGTTGGTTTGGTTAGATTTTATTGTATATGCTTGTTGTGCTAATGGTTTTTTTGCAGGTGAGGATTTGTTTGTTTTTTTCTCTAGAAATACTAGGTTTTTTTATATACATGGTTTCCGAATTTTATATTGTATCTCCAGGTATTGGTATGTAACCACGGTTTTCCTCCGCCATAAGTGAGAGTTTATTAATATAATCGGAACGGGATCACTCGTGGACAGATGATTCTCGGCTCTTCATCAAAAAAAAAAAAAAAACTCAAATCTCATAGAGAGCAGCCTCACTCTTACACTCACATAGGTTAAATCTGTCAAGGGTGCTCCTTTAATTCTTTCACCCTACTTATAAGAGCTACAGAATTTCATTAAGAGTTTCTACAAAACTCATCCTCCACAACATTACAGGATAATGCACCACATCATAGGAGTGAGAAATAAAATAAATAGTGCATTTCTTATGACCATCATATAATTTGTTTTTCCCATTGAACCTGATTCTCAGGATCTCCGGTCCCCAGATTGGTTATCCTCATACATGGCTTATGAATTTATGGGTTCTAATCTCATTCCCCTTGATGTATTCCAGACCATTTCTCTTGTTAAGGCATTTGTAAGTGGACCTGCAAGATTATCACAAGACTTAATATAATCCACGTTAATAACACCATCAGTCAAATAAGATCTCACAGTGCTGTGTTTTCTTCTTATGGATCTGGATTTACCATTATAGTAACGGTTTTGTAGTCTACCAATAGTAGCAGTACTATCACAATGAATTAAAATTGGTGAAACTAGTTTTTCCCATAAGGAAATCTCATGTAATAAATCTCTCAACAAGTTTGCTCCCTCACTTGTTGAAGCTAAAACTATAAGCTCAGCTTCCATGGTTGAGTTAGCAATAATCGTTTATTTTTTAAATTTCCAACATACAGCCCCACCACCCAAGGTGAAAATATAACCAGTAGTTGAAAGATAATCACCTAACAAGGTATTCCAATCAGCATCACTAAAACCTTCAAGTACAGCAAGATACATTTTATAAAACAAGGCATAATTTTTTGTACCGGATAAATATTTCATTATCCGATCCATTGCATACCAATGGTCTCTTCCAAGTTTGGTAGTAAATCTACTAAATACTCCTACCGAATAACCAATGTCAGGTCTAGTACAATCTGTCGCATAACGTAAACTCCCAATCATGCTAGTATATTTCTCTTGATTAATAACATCATCATCATTTTCAATAGAAAATAAATGAACACTAGAATCAAAAGGAGTAACAACATGTTTGCATCCAACGTAATTATATTTTTTCAATAATTTTTCTACGTAATGCGATTGATCAAGGAAAATACCATCACATGTTTTGGTGATTTTCATACCCAAAATAAAATTAGTCTCACCAAGATCTTTCGTATCAAAATGGTTACTAAGCATGCTTTTTGTTTCATCTATGACATCCAAATTAGAACCAAATATCAATAAATCATCAACATATAGGCTAATAATAACATGTGAATTTTTTCAAGATTTATGATAAATACATTTATCACTTTCATTTGACTTATAGCCATTTTCAATCATGCAAGAGTCAAATTTCTCATGCCATTATTTAGGGGTCTGTTTTAAGCCATATAGAGATTTTGTCCACTTACACAATTTGTTTTCTTGGCCAGGCGCTACAAAGCCTTCGGGTTGGTCCATATAAATTTCTTCATCTAGGTCGCCATTTAAAAAAGTTGTTTTAACATCCATTTGATGAATCATTAAATTAAAAATTGTTGCAATGGCAATCAATAATCTAATGGATATTATTCTTGTAATTGGAGAAAAAGTGTCGAAAAAATCAAGGTCGGCTTTTTGTTTAAAACCTTTTGCAACTAACCTGGCCCTGAATTTTTCAACTATTCTATCTGGTCTAAATTTTTTTCTAAAGACCTATTTACACCCTATGGATTTGCAACCTGGTGGTAATTCAAATAATTTCCAAGTTTTATTAGAAATTAGTAAATCCATCTCATCATCTACAGCCTCTTTCCAAAATACAAAATCAGGTGATGCTAAGGCTTCTTGTAAATTCTTTGGATTTTCCTCAATATTGTAAATATAATAATCGGGACCAAAATCTTTTTCAATTCTAGCTCTCTTACTCCTTAATTCAAAAATTTCTTCACTTTCTAAAGGAGTAGAAGAACTAGCTTCAGAAAAAATATTTTTTTTTAAATTCTTGTCCCCCACTATTTTTTTATTTAAAAGGAAAATTTTCTTCATAAAAAATTGCATCGCCTGATTCAAAAATAACTTTATTTCCAATATCAAAAAATCTATAGGCTGTGCTATTTTTTGCATATCCAATAAAGACACAAGTGGTAGTTCTAACACCCAATTTGGGCCTTTTAGGATTAGTTAGCCTTACAAAAGCCAAACAACTCCAAACTTTAAAATATCTCAAATTTGGCTTATACCCTCTCCATAATTCAAAAGGTCTAGTTTTTGAATTTTTGTAAAACACCCTATTTAAAACATGACAAACAATCAAAACTATTTCACCCCAAAAACTTAAAGAAAATCTTGAATCAATAAGTATAGCATTCGTCAACTCAACCAATGTTCTATTTTTTCTCTCAACTACACCGTTAGATGCAGGTGAGTATGGTGCAGTAGTTTCATGAATAATTCTTAAGGACTAAACAAAAGTATTAAACTCATTTGAATCATACTCTCGGCCTCTGTCACTTTTAAATCTTTTAATTTTTCTACCAAATTGATTTTCAACTTCATGGAGGAATTCTTTGAATTTTTCAAAAGCATCACTTTTATTTTTTAATAAATAAACATACGTATATTTTGAAAAATCATCAATAAAAGTGATAAAATATCTATTTCCTACATGAGTTAAAATTCTTTCAAATTCACAAAGATCGGTGTGAATTAAATCTAACAATTTGATATGTTTTTCAACACTTCAATATATGAGGCCATTTTGTAATTTTTGTTTGACTGCAAACTTCACATTTTTTAAAATCCTTTGTCAGTTTGGGAATTAATCCTAAACTACTCATGATAGCAACATATCTACTTTTGATATGACATAAACGTGCATGCCAAAAATCTAAAGAAGAAAGCATGTAAATAGAAATATTTGATGCTTTATTCTCAACATTCAATTTAAACATATTATTACAAACATAGCCATTGCCCATAAAAACTCCATTTTTCGTTATAACAAAATTATTAGTTTCAATAGTTTGTTTGAAACCCACTTTGTTGAGTAAAAAACTTGACACCAAATTCTTCCTCATATACGGTGTATAAAGTACATCTTTAAGCATCAATATACACCCAGAGGTAAATTTCAGTTCAACCTCACTACTCCCAACAACCTTGGTTTTACTATAATCACCAAGTGTAATATCTTTCCCTACTTTAAAAGGAGTATAATTTTTAAATATACATTTATCATAGCAGATATGCCTATTGGCACTAGAATTTGCCCACCACCCTTCAACAAATTGAAATGGCTTATTGAGATGTCCACCGCTTTCCATGCACTTTTCAATTGTAGGTTCCATCTGTGAATCTCCTTAAAATTGTTAGTGAAATATACAATAATGTAATAAAAATTACACTGAAATTAACATTCAAACGAAACCAATTTAGACTGAGGTACGGAAATATCACTCTCTTTAAGAAAATTCAAGCCCTCTGCGGTGTACAAAGTCTCAAATTAACAGGTGCAACAGAACTCTTCTTGACTTGACTCCTCCAAGATACCACAGCCTAACTGATCGTCGAATAGTCTAAACCAACTATTCACAAGTGGTTGAGCTCTAAGCTCCACCAAAAGAATACATTTCTTTTATCTGGAAATACTCTTAAAAATATATACTCTCTAAACTTATTTTTCTTATCTCACTTATTCTCAAGTATATATCACACCCGTACTAAAAGACCAAAACAAATATATATCAACGGGATAAAGAGAGACTCTGGACGACATAATGGACATAACGGGAAGAAATAAAAATAATGGACCCAACGTCTAGGAATTAATGAGATAAAAAACAATAAAGGAAAACAATAAAGCTCATAACAAACGGCTCAAGGAAAGCAAGCCCGTTTACCAACGGCAACTAAAACCAACGGAAATAAAAATTATTGTTAAAAATACTAACATAACTCAATCATTACCTAGAGGGAAACGTGTATAGGTGGGTGCTTCGAATGTAGTGTGGGTAAATTTCAAATACGAGAGACTCTCTACCTTTTGCTATTGCTATGAACGTTTGGGTCATGGGGATATGGATTGTATATTGTGGCTGAATAATAGGGAACAATTTGAGAAAAATGGCTTCCCATGGATGCGGATTGAGGTGAATTTTTTGGAGAATCGCTTACAAGTCCACAATACATCAGTCAAAAAAATGGACGATGTGACAAATCATTTGTTGTGAAACCACAATTATGACAAATAAGTAAAAACAAACATAAGCAAATCAATCACATGATACAAAAATAACGGGTCCGTAAAATTGTAAATGATTTTATTATGCTGAGGAATCAGGAAATACATTTTGGTGTGAAATTTGACTATTTAGAACACTTAGGACCTACTAAATTGTTCATAAAGTACATATAGCATCACATGAAGAAAACTCTAACTTTCACTTTTCTGCGTTATTCACTCGAACGAGATTTCTGTCTGATGCTCGCTCGAGCAACCTATTGAGCGCTACTCAAGTGAACTCTCTGTTTGAGTTTTGATCAAGCCACCTGTCGTGCGAATGTCGAGCTAACTTTCAGCTTGGTTCTTTTTTCGCCTGGAGCTTTTTCCCCAGGGGCATTGCCCCCGGACCCCCACGAGGCTTTGTCGTGTTCACTTCAACTTGGGCCTATTAGTCCAAGCATGCGCTCCATGGCCCAAGCCTCCTTAAAAATCTACCAAAAAACCATAATGCATACTTGTCGAATCAGGTCATCAAATCGAGTTGACAGACCAACAAAACTAGGCTCCACAAACCCAACATCCTTTAGGTGATTTGAATTACATATTTGGCAAGTCGCCAGCGGCTAAGAATGCAGCCATTTTTGGAGCGATTTTGAAGGGAAAGGCAAGTTACAGACACTAGACAGTTGGAACAGATGATTGAATTCAAAGAAATAACGGCTACGGAAATGCCCTATCTCTACTAGCCATAACTTGACCTAAAGTTAATAATCTGTGCTAGGCCAAGATCCTATCATGACAGAGGCCATGACTGAACTGGTAATTTTAACTTACTGGGTAATAGTGTTGAGCCTTTATCTAAGAGTTTTGTTTCTAAAGTAGGGGCTTGGGGTCATAAGTCTGAAGGAGCACATCATAAAGGGAAGAAGGTCAATTCAACGTTGGTGCTAGCTAAAAGGTCTCCTATGGAGCAATCTACTAAGGAAATTCTTGCCCACTCCCATTTGAAGAAACATAAATTTATTGATGATGGTTCCAGGGTGGAGATTCCCATTTTATGAGCAGAGGCTAAAATTTGGACCCATCGACAGCCTTGAGAATCATGAATTGGAAGTCTCAAGGGCTTCGGAACCCTCGGAGAGTTCATCAAGTTCGTGACCTGGTCTAAAGGGAAGATCCTGATGTCGTTATCGTGATGGAAATGAAGATTAGTACTCAATGTAATGAAGGGCTGAAATATAAATTGGGTTTTTCTGATTATCTAGTAGTGGCTAGCAAGGGAGAAAGCAGTGGAATCTGTTTATTTTGGCAAACAAAAGTAAACTTCGTGTTGTCATCTTATTTGAAACATCACTTTGATGCAAGAGTTCTGGATGTCAAGCTACGATTTATGGTCACCCCGAGATTGGTCATAGAAAAGAAATCTTGCGACTTATGTGACATTTAAAGAATGTTCAAGATGGGCCTTGTTTATGTTTTGTAGATTTTAATGAGATTATCTCTAGCTCTGAGAAAGTGGGAGGTAGAGAATGACCAACTTAACAGATGCAAGATTTCATGTACACTCTTGACTACTATATATCCAAAAGGTTGGATATTGATGGTTCTTTAGTTACATGGAATAATTTGAGAGCATGTATTGCTAAAATAAAGGAGTGGTTGGATCGATTTTGGAAATTTTGGATTGGTTGGAGTTGTATCATTCATGTACAGTTAGGAATCTAGTTACTTCTTTTTTTTATCATAGTGGTCTGATGTTGATCACTGAACGGGTGGATTGTAATATTAATTTCCGAGACAACTGTTTCGATGTGGGTAAGGGTATCAGGATTTGAATATGCAATTGGAAGCCTAACGGTGAATTTTAAGGACTGTGGAAGCAAGCTAATAACCCAATGGAGTAGATCTCGATTTCTCAATATGAAACAAGAGTTGGCTACTAATCGAAGGAGTTTTGCTTTATTTCAAGAGGGTAGTTAACACTTCATCCTCCAACAGCTATTAGAGCAGTTAGGGAAGATATCAATCTACCCATGGAACAAGAAGAGTGATGTGGAGGGGAATAGTTTTAAATTGCTTGGTGATTGGGTTGTTTTAATATCGAGGCTCGAACATCATGGTCAGGGTGAACTTTTTGGAGTAGGAATTCGAATTGCTGCTAAGGAGGGGAATAGTTTTAAATTGCTTAGGATAATTGAGATTTTAGGTTCCGTAGAATTTATGTAGTGAGTTTTTGGGTAGGAGGTTGTAAGTTCAACGAATGTCATGGATAGATTTATGAGAAGTTTATCTAAGGTTTGAGGCTTCATAGTTTTTAGGAAATAAGTTATGGGATTAAGCTGGTAGGTTCAACAAGCAATTGGGGGATTATTTAGATTAGAAGTTTTAGATTTTGCTGACCTTGATAAGCAATTTGATAACAGTTGGGGTTTTAGAATTTACAAGTTTTATAAGGTGAATGTTTTAGATTTAAGGTCACTGATCTTCAAGATTTTGGAAAATGATTTTTATCTGGGTTAAGGTTATAGAATTGCAGAGTTGAAGGGCAGAATTAAAATAGGATTGATGAGAGTTGAGTTACCAATGTGAGAAATTTTTTCAAGAAAGAATTTCTTTGGAGACTGAAGGTAATTATCTAGTTCGTGTATTTTCTGAGGATTGAGGATGTTGATCTAGTTCGGAAGATTATTGCTTTTAGCTCGATATTTCAGTGATAGGTTGAGGATTTAATCCATATCAATTTTAAGGATAATAGATGGTGCGGATGTAGGAAATGATTCTTGTTGATTTCGAGGATATAGGTCTAGTGATGGAAATGGTAATGATGATCACTTGCACAATTGGAGCATTTTTGGTTTTGGCTAAGAGTGCATGAGATTGATGCATAGTAGTGGTGAGTGTTTATGGATTTTGGAGAATATAGGTCCTAGTCTCATTTTGGTTTGGAGGAAGTGACTTTGGTAGGTGTTGAAGAGGAGTCGACACAATAGTAGTAATTCAAGAGACCTTGGCTTGGAGTTTTTGGTGAGTTGATCGAAGTGTGCAGTTGAAGTGGGTCACTCAATGAATCATGGTTGGGAATAGTTATTGTGATTATCTTCAGGAATTAATTGTGACTTGAGGTTACCTAGGAATTTAAATTTTTGAGGCTATACTTTATTTTGGAGATTAAGCACCCAGTTGGTTGAATTAAGGACGTTATTATTTAACTTGAAGAGATTGTTGAGACATCATGTATGGTGTATGATAAGATTTTCGAAGTTGAAGCTTAGGCATCAGCAGTGGATAATATGATCAAGTATGTGAGCTAATAAGACATTTGGATCCTTGGGTGCTTTGCAATGACTTTTGGTGGATTGAAGATTTGAACAGTATGGCTTGCTTTGAGGTTTAATAGTGATGTACTATTGAAGGAACTAGTTGTGTTAATGCTAGCTTGTAGGAGTAGAGATAGGTGGGCGAGTTACCAAGAAGGTTTTGATAATGTTTTGGTGTAGTTTATGGTGGTTCGTGGTGAGTTTAGTCACCGCTAGATTAGATGTTGTTTAGAATGTATGTGACGAGCTTTTGGGGTTTAGGTTGTTAGGTAGAAGTTTATAGGTGCTCTTATTGGTTGGTCGGATTGGAATCGAGCCTTTTAAGGTATGCTCCTTATCATAGGTGAGATGGATGTATTTTGGGTTGAGGTTGCTTATTTTCAATTTGGGATGCTGAGGTTGTTTGAGATTGGGTTTCTGTCAATGATCATGGATGTATTTTATGGAAATTGATTTTGATTAAGGCTGCGGGAGTTAATTGAGAAATTTGAGTTATAACTCATGGTTTTTGGAAAGTGAGTATTTTTCTACCAAAATGTGATAAGAGTTTTTGGTTAATAAGAATGGAGCCACCTTGTAATCGATGGTGTTAGTTGTATGAGGACATAAGTTTTATGCATGTGGCGAATATCAGAGTGCCCAGCAGAAGCGTAGTATTTTTGTTGTAGTCAGGAGTTCAGATTGTGCTGATTTTGAGGAATTAATGATGATTTGAATTTTGAGAAGATACTCGTAATGGGAGATTAATCATTTGGTTGTGTAATTTGTTATTGATGGTTAATTTTGGAAGTGGCTATTAGGTTACCAAAAGTAGAATTCAATGGAGGTTTAGAAGTTGTAGCATAGGTGTTGATTGAGGTTGGCACATAGTATTGTAAGGGCTATAGATCATTGGAATTTTCTGGATGTTGTATTAAGGTTCTTGTGGAAAATAAGATTTTGGATGGCATAGTCACCCTAGGAATACTGAGCGTGATGTGCCACTGGGGGACTAATACGAGTATGTTGGATATCGTCATGTTTATTGAGGAATGTGCCATGTGTTGTCAAGTTAAGGCTGAGCATCAAAGACCTATTGGTAGACTTCAACCTCTCCCTATTCCTGAGTGGAAGTGGGATGATATTTCTATGGATTTTGTTGTGGGTTTGCCAAGGACTCCTAGTGGGAAGAACTCAATTTGGGTGATTGTCGATCGGTTGACCAAGAGTGCCCATTTCTTGCCTATTAATAATACCGACTCTTTGGGTAAGTTGACTCGGTTATATGTCAAGGAGATAGTGCGTTTGCATGGAGTACCCAAGAGTATCGTGTCAGATCGGGACCCGCGGTTCACGTCCCATTTTTAGAAGAGCTTGCAGGCAGCTTTAGGCACTAAGTTGAAGTTTAGTTCTGCGTATCTCCCCCAGACGGACGGTCAAACAGAGCATACTATTCAGACTCCGGAGGATATGTTGCGGTCTTGTGTCATGAAATTTTAAGGAAGTTGGGAGAATCATATGCCGCTAATTGAGTTCTCTTATAAGAACAGTTTTCATTCCTCCATTCAGATTGGCCCGTATGAAACTTTGTATGCAAGGAAGTGCAGATCGCCTTTGTGTTGGGGTGAAGTTGGTGAGAGTAAAGTAATTGGGCCCGAGATAAGTCAAGAAATGAAGGATCAAGTTCAGTTTATAAGGACTAAAATGGCGGAAGAGCAAAGTCGCTAGAAGAGTTACGCGGATATGAGCAAAAGAGACTTATCATTTGAAGTAAGTGATTGAGTTTATCTTAAAGTCTCTCCTATGAAAGGCGTTAAGCGCTTTGGTAAGAAATGAAAGCTTAGTCCAAGATATGTTGGCCATTTTCAGATCGTAGAGAAGGTTGAGTTTGTTGCTTATAGAGTGGCCTTGCCGGACTATTTTGGTGGTATGTTCTTAGTCTGCTCTTAGTTGAATCTTATTCCTGTCTTAGTCTTAATGTTGACCTTACCAATTTCGAGGAAGAAATTTTATTTAAGGGTGGGAGAATGTAACACCCCGTATTTTAGTGTATTTTTACTGAAGAAATTATTTTTATGGATTCAAAATTTATTCTCTTATTTTAAAATTATTGGATTTTTAATTGGGTTATTTTAGGATTTTTAATTTGGTGAAAATTAATTTTTATGTGTTTTCTTAATATTTATTTATTGTTGTGCATTTAAATTTTTTTTCATATTTAAATTAATTACTGCGAGATTAAATTATTTTAATTTGACTTTACCATTACATTTAAATTATTTTATTTAACTTGAGGTTTTGAAATCGTTTCCGTTGGATCATTTTTGTGACCCAAGTTATGAGGATTGGACCTCATTTTTTTTCCCTCTATTTTTCTTTTCCTCCTTTTCTTTTCTCTTTCTTTTCTTTTTCTCCTCCCTGGTTTCCCTTCCTGCGCGCCACACTCTCTCTCTCTCTCTCTCGCCGTGCATTCGTCTCTCCCCCAGCCCGCCGCCGTGCGCCGGCGGTGGTCGACACCGCCCGGCTCCTCCGCTCCCCCTACCGCCGGCGATCACCCCCCTCCATTTCCAGCTCCTCCATTGCCGCCGTTAACCAGCAGTAGCCCTTCAAAGCCGCAGCGTCACTTTCGCTCCAGCGCCGCCATCGCACCACCATTGGCCACCATCTTCTCACCACTTCATGCTCGACCTCTTAGCAACCCAATGGACCCAACCCCACCTCCGATCCGTCACCGGTGAAGCACAACAAACCTCATTTCTGTTTTGCGTATTTTTGGCCTTAAACCACCCCTTATGCCACCACCCACGGCCAACCTTCACCACCACTAGCTTCACCGACCTCCCTAGGCCCTACTCTATCATTTTTGGGTCTTCGTTTGTCTCCGTTGAAAAGTGGGTTTTTGAGACCCACGACCACAGTGTATTTGACACTGTTCTGTTGCTGTGTTGCCGCCTCTTGCAGCTTCGTGATCCTTCGGAAATTGCTATATAGCACTGTAAGTATTTCTCCAAAGAATTCTTGTGAATTTAATGTATTTTTACACTAACACATTTCACTGTATTTGAACTGTTGATTGGTTTTGCCGGACTGAGTCCGAGGAGTACGGGAGTTGGATGGATTGGTGATTGAAGTTGTTTGATTGGATTTGATTGGGTTGGTTATTGATGGTTGTTGATTAGTGTCGGTACATGTACATTTCATGGTTTCATGCATGATCATGTTTGTAAAGGAAAACAGAGTTTTCGTGTATTGCATTCATGTTCATGTGTTTATGAAAACTGGATTTTCATGTGAGAATGGAATTCGGGTGCGTGTGTATCACGACCCCAAGACGAGATAGGGCATTATCTCGGTGGAGCTCCTCTGGTTTCTCAGGAGCGGAATATACTGAGTAACGTCCCCTGGATTGTCGCCGGGCGACAATGGAATTGGACGAGAGATTCGTGCCGACTCTGTGGTCCTTCTGCTGGCGAGGACTAGAGGATGTCTAGCCATGTACGCTCTGGGCGCGGAACTGGGCATCGCTCGTTGCGTAGTGGGTGCTCGGCCATAAACGTGCTGGGCGCGGAACTGGGCATCGCTACGAAGCCAGGACGTGCGGATGGTCCCTAGGGGAGGCCATGGTGCATAGGGTAATAACGGATTAATTGGCTATTTTCTGGGAAAAAAGTGTGAGTTGGATTTTGTGTAAATCATTTTTTGGAAAAATGTTTACGGATTATTTTTGGGCCAAATGGGATTTTGGCATGTGTTGGAAAATTATCATTTTCGGAGAAAATGATGTTTTGAGGAAAATGCATATTTCATCATATGCATGCATGTTGGCTACATTAAATGCATTTTATTCCTGAGGATTATTTGGGTTATACTTACCTGCGGTACCATTCTGTGGTAACGTAGATTTTGATGTAGATGAAGATGAGGGTGAGCCTGAGGAGTCGGCTCTGCCCGAGGAGTGATTTGGGATCACTCATTTGTATTTTGGGGCATGTGTTAAACTTTATTTTGGGATGACTGTATAACTATTTAAACCTTTTTATTGATGTTTAGATTGTATTTAAATTCTGGTACTTAGTAGACTTAATTATCCGATGCGTTGTTATTGTACACTGTCGTATGTACACACACTTGGCACTTTCGTTGGGATGCGTGACCGTGTTGTCATCATCCCGGCGTCTCGATTCCCGTGTTTTCCTTACATGGGGGTCGGGGGCGCCACAACGGGGATCCCAAGAAACTCAGTGATGTTGTCTGCTGAGATAGTCATATTGACTCCCCGAAGAACAAACGAGAAGGAGTCTTTATCAGCCCCCATCTCTGCTATGGCCCAATAAAACTCACCAACCATATCAGAATAGGCCATCCCCATGAAGATCCATGGCTGAATCGACTCAAAACTGAACGTAAAAGCCAACTATTCATTAAGAATCTTTAGTTTTAAGCACACAAACCAACATAGAGTGAAGCCTAGACTTATACTAGTTATCTTATACTAATTATAATAACTATATAACTAGTATAGTACTAGTTATATTATACTATTTATATTATACTAGCTACTTATATTATATTGTAACACGGTAGTAGTACTTATATTATACTTGTTATAATATTATAAAGTTGATTTCCTAAACTAGTAATATTATACTATAACAAAATAGTACTAGTTATATGTTACTAGCTAATTATATTATACTTGTTGTCTTATACTAACTACTTATGCTTGACTATAACATAGTAGTAGTAGTAGTTATATTATACTAGTTATATTATATTATACAAGTTATAATATTATATTATAATATAATTAGTTATAATATAGTAGTTATACTATAGTAGTTTATATTATACTATAACATAATTGTACTAGTTATATGTTACTGGCTAATTATATTATAGTAGTTGTCTTATACTAGCTACTTATACTATAACTACTACTATTATGTTATAGTATACTAGTTATATTATAACTAGTTATAACATACTAGTTATACTATATTAGTTTATATTATACTAGTTTTATATTATACTAGTGTTGATTATACTATAATATAATAGTACTACTAGAATTATAGTATTAGAAGTATACTAGTCATAATATACTATCCTATATATTGGATATAGTATACGATAACATAAAATGGAAGAAAACAAATTTCATTCGAATGGAAGATTGTACTATTCAAACGGTGTAGAGAACGGATACGCCATTGCAGTATACAAGCATTCGAATGGAAAGGTTTGGTGTAAGGATTGGCGGGAAAAATTTCTACCAAAAATTGGAAACTCTCCCCATTCGAATGCAATTTTGAACCATTCGAACACAACCTTTTAGACAATGTCACATACGCGGAAAAATTTTCTTCCTAATAAAATATACATTTGAGGGAATATGCTAAGGAATATTCCTTTCATGTTGTCGGAACAGAACATAACTCATTCGAACAGTTCCCAGCTGACATTAAATGGGCAGAAGATACATAGCCATTCTAAAAATTTCGCATTTGAATGCAAACATTAAACCTAAATTGCCCCAGACTTCCGCCTTTTGGAGAATTGTAGGGAGAATTCGTTTTACAGGAAGGGGACATCAAAATCCTTCTAGAGAGAGAGAGAGAGAGAGAGAGAGAGAGAGAGAGAGAGATCGTTCTAGAGGGAGACTGTGTGTTTCAATCTTAGTATTTTTGTGTTGATAGTGTGCAAATCAATTGAGGTTTCTATTTTTTTTTATCCCAACAGTAGATTTCGAATTATAGTAGTTTTTTGTATATTTAGTTGTTGATTAATTGTTGAATGCTCTCTAACTCTATTAATTTTTCATATATAGGTTTTGAACATTTGGATAAGAAATATTCCTTGTGTCAGCCGGAAGCCGCAGCACACTAGTGCATTGAGTGAAAAAAAAATATATATATATATATATATATATATGTGAGGTGTGCTGCGGCTTCCGGCTGATGCCCAGCAAACCTCTTTGGATAAACTATTGGATTGCATGCTCTTGAGGTAAGGTTTTGTATTTTTTTGATAGCGGGTTTTTGTAAATTTAGGGGAACTTTGTGTGAATTAATGGAACTTATTGTGAATTTCTTGGAACTTATTGTGAATTATTGATGATAGTTGTAAATGTACTAGATTTTGTGAGTAAATTAGTATATATGTTTTATATTTGTGAATGAAGTTGTGATTAAATTTATTGTGAAATATATGATTGAAATCGATTTTGTGGTTGAAATGAAATTTAGGGTTGTTGCATAGATGTTTTTAATACATTTTTATTATTTATTATAATAAATGAAATTAGTGAACTATGACACTAATCTATGCTAAACCAAATTCACGAATAACTTAGCCAACTATGATTTCTTTATGATAATTTACACAAATATATCACAAATAACAAAATCCACAAATAACCAATTGATTTCTTTATGATAATTTGCACAAATACTATGCCAAACCAAATTCACAAATAATCAATTAGAGTATATGATAATTTTCACAAATATTATGCTAGATGTGCTAAACATACTTGTATAATTCAATCTCAAATTTGTTTCTAACAAATACACTAATAACTATAAAACAAAAAATTAATAAACTTGCAGTCATAGTTCACTAATTTTATTTATTATAATAATAATAATAATAATAAATTTCTTAAAAAACACTAACTCTAATATCTAATAAACAATAAGTGCATAAATCACTTATTAACACATAATAATAACTATAGATCAAAAATTAATAAATTTAGTTCAATAGTTCACTATTTTTATTTATTATAATAAATAAAAACAAAAATTTACTAAAAAACACTTAGGCTGGTTTGGATACACAGATAAAACACAAACCATCTCATCTGAGTTGCAAAGTTTGTTTTATTTGTGTATCCAAATGCCCAAATGTAAAGTTTTTAACTCATCTGTATATCACTACACTATACATTGATTTCAGACAAACTTTTGACCCTTCTAACAGCCCACTGATTCATGCCTCCCTTCCCTTACCAACTACAAACTTTATCAAACCCCCAACTTTATCCTACGCCTGCCCTTCCCATGCCTCCCTTCTACATATTTTTAATAATAAAATATTTTTAACATTAAAATATTTTTAATATTAAATTTATTTAATGTTTTTAATATTAAACTGTTTTTAATGTTTTAGAAATATATTCATAGTAGTGGGTTCCACCACTTTATCAAATCTCCAAAAATCTAAAATCATCTCATCTCATCTCTCTATCCAAACATACAGTTTTTTTACAAACAATTTCATCTCATCTTAACTCAAAAATTTCACTACTTTTCAAAATATCTCATATCATGTCATCTGAACTGAGTAACCAAACGAGACCCAACTCTTAAATCAAATCGACAATAAGTGCAAAAATCACTTATTAACACATACTTAATAGCTATAAAATAAACAATTAATAAATTTAGTGTCATAGTTCACTAATCTTGGGGGTGAGAGATGCAGAATGAACATCTATTCAATCATCTGAGGGGAGTGAAAATTTTGAAAAGTTCTGGGAGGATGCACAACAACAACTATACGAGGGGTGCACTCGTCATAGCAAGTTATTTTTCACAGTGAGATTGCTTCATATTAAGTCCATATGTCGTACTTCTGTAAAGGCCATTGACATGTTGTTCAATTTATTTAAAGAGACTCTCCCATCGGATAATGTATTACCCCATAATTTTTATGAAGTGAAGCAATTGAAGTGAGGACTAGGATTCGATTATAATATCATTCACGCATGTAAGAATGACCGTGTTCTCTTCTAGCAATAATATGCAAAATGTGATGACTGTCTAGGGTGTCATAAGTGAAGATGGATATCCAGTAAGTGTAATATACCCCAAAAAGTGTTAAGACATTTTTTATTGGTTCCTAGAATTCAAAGATTGTTTACGTCCCGATCGACTGTGAAAGATATGTCTTGGCATCACACAGAAAGTGTCAGAAATGAAAACTTTTTTTTCACATCCTACATATTCGTTACAATGGAAGAAATTTGATGTACACTACCCATGATTTGCCGAATAACCTCGCAATGTACGTCTTGGGTTAGCAACGGATGGTTTTAATCGATTTGGCAATATGAGCACTTCTCATAGTACTTGGCCAGCCATATTAATGCCCTATAGTTTGCCACCTTAGAAGTGCATAAATGATCCATACTTTATTATGACTCTACTTGTATCAAGGCCAAAATCACCAAGAAATCAAATAGACCTATATCTTCAACCACTAATGGCAGAGTTAAAAGAGTTTTGGGATCATGGTGTTAGTACATATCATGCAACCTCATGAAGAGAGTTCAAGATGCATGCTACAGCGTTGCAAATAATAAATGATTTTTCATCATATGAAAACTTGTCTGGATGGAATACAAAAGGTTAAATAGCTTGTCCTATCTATAATAAAGGTACTCAATCTCAATGGTTGACAAATGAAAAAAAAAATCCGTTTAATGAGACATCGTTGATATTTATCCCATGATCATAGATGACGTTCAAATAGAGCAATCTTTTATGAAAATGTTAAGCGCAGGTCATCACTGCCAGAGTTGTCTGGGCTAGATATTATCACACAATTGATAGATATTTTATAAACTAGATTTGGCAAGGATACAAGAGTTCATAAGAGGAAATGACAAGCAGTGGAGTTGAGACAAGCAGTGGAGTTGAATTGGACAAAAAAATCATATTATTTGAGTTGTCATATTGGTCTACCTTGATATTGCGTCATAATCTAGATGTTATGTATAGTGAGAAAAATATATGCGAGAATATACTAGTCACTCTGATGTCAATAGAAGCAAAGATGAAAGATACAGCTAACTCTCGTAAAGATTTAAAGAAGTGAGTTGCATTTGTAAAATAATAGGTTGTCATCTTATATGCTCCTTAGTTGGTATGCACTGTCAAATGATGAGAGAAAATAATTCTATTAGTGGTTCATAGCAATCAAATTACCTAATGGCTATGCTTCGAACATGTCAAGATGTGTGCAAACCCATGATTGATAGATAACTGGTTTTTAAAGTTAGAAGTGTCATGTATTTTTGCAGTGTTTCTTGCCAATTGGGGTGCATGGAAAGCTAGCTTAAGATGTTCTTGCAGCTCTGAAAAAATTAGGAGACTTTTTTAGGAACATTTGCAGTAGAATGATGAAAGTTGATGAATCAGTAAGGATGGAAGTTGACATTGCAATGATATTGTGGAAATTGGAGAGTTTGTATCCACCATCATACTTTGATGTAATGGTTCACTTCGCTCTACACCTGCTTCGTGAGACTTTAGTTGCTGGCTTGGTCCAGTATAGATGGATCTATCCTATTGAAAGATTTTTGAAAAACTTAAGCAATTCAAGGGTTATAAGACTAGTCCAGAAGGTTTGATTGCAGAGTCATACATTGATAATGAATGAGATACATTTTGTTCTATGAATTTCTATGGGATTCATACCAGATTCACGCAACCATAATGAAATTATGAAGGTGGACATTTGGGAGTTAATTCATCATTTTTCGTATTTTCTCAAACCGTTCTTCCCAAAGGCGTACAAGGGGCTATGACTTGTGTGGACGAGAATTTGATTGAGCCCGTTGGTATTTATTGAATAACTGCACAGATATGGACAAGTACTCAAGATTTATGATATGTGCATATAAAAATAACTTAAAAGTCCCGGAAGATAATATAGCTTATATGGATTAATTATTAACTTCAACATGTGCAGCGAACATATTCAATTATTTTGAATGGATGGTGTAACTAATGTAGAAAAGAAGTACGAAGAATAGTTCGCCGGTTGGTTTGAATAGACAATCTTACCAAACAATGTCTTACTATCTATAAATTTTATACCACTAAAATATATTTTCTCCTATTTAACACTTATATAACTGGAAAAAAAAATTATTAATGTAGGTTGTATTGATATATGATGATAATTCAGAAGAAATCTCAAGTGACTTGTATGTTTTGGCACGTGGTCCATCCAGGTGGGCCATTCAATACTTAGCATCTTTGGTGTGTGGATATAGGTTTCACACGGCTGACAGAGAATGAAATAGAAAAATTCAAAATTGTGAGCTTGTAGTCGAAGGAAGCTATGGGAAGGAGAAGATTGACTTCTATATAGTCATCAAAGACATCATTAGGTTAAAGTATTTGGGGGGACATATGGTCCTGTTGTTTAAATGTAATTGATGGGATGTCTCAAATCGTAGGTTGAGAGTGCGTAATGATGAATATTTTATGAGCGTCAATATATCTAACACATGCTATGAGGAGGATCCTCTTGTTTTCACATGTCAAGCAAATCAAATTTTTTACTTAGATGATCAGGTGTATGAAAGCCCATGGCCAATAATACAGAAATTTGCACCAAGAAATGTATATGATTACATTCTTGAAACAGATGGACAACATGAAAGAATTTGATCTTTTAACAAATGAAGAAGCACATCAAGAAAACGAATCAAATACCAAATTATTTGCTGATTTCATCCAATATGACATGTTTCCATTTCGTAGAGAATATGTTGAACCAGAAAGAATTGAGAGCGGCTTGTCATAAGAACATGAGTCAACTGTAGTGTCTAGTGAGGATGAAGGTGATTGGTCGAGCAAAACTAATAGTGAATGATATCTATTTATGTATAAATATTGTTGTTGTAAAAATAAGGATATTTTTACGAATAATAATTTATTACAATTTAAAACAGCTATGCCTCCCAAAGGCAAAGCAACTCATTTGCCATCTCCATCCATTACCAACTCCCCATTTGGTTCGTCTACCACTGATGATGGTGTAACATCACCAAACCCAGAATAATGTATGTTATTTGAGAAACAGGAAGGGTTTATAAAATGATTTAAGTAATAGTATTTTAAAAATGAAATACTAAACTATATTATATGTTTTAAATATGGTGTAGTTGTTCCAAGCCATCGTTGAGGTTGAGGTGTTACTAGAGGTATTTGCATAGAGAAATTGCATAAAGCAAGAAAAATTAAATTTGATATTATTAATAATCACACCGGTAGCTCTAGGTGTCCGACAACTTGGCTTGCTTCCTTTGTTGATACCTTTATCCAAACATATGCATCCATGGCTACATCCTCCTAGGCTAAGATTTTTCAAGATGTGAAAGATCACACCAAAACTCGTTGCTTGGTTAGGAAGCTACCTAGAAAATAATTTTATTAAATTATTACTTAATTTATAATTAGTTTATTTTTGAACTAATTGTTTCACACTATTTCAAGGATGAGCTTGAACTTAATTTTGGTTAGCGAGAGGATCGAGTAACGGTTAATGAGCTGATGAGCAATGCATTCCGGAGGTACAAAGGTATATGCCATGCACAGTATCAAAAGTTTAATAGTGCAATAGAGGCATGTCAAAGGTTGTTCCAAAATATTTTGTCAAAAGAATAGGAGAAGTTTTGTGATACGTTTGAAGATCCAGCATATGTGGTAATTTCGCTATTATTTTCTTTATTCTATATGTTAGATTCATTAAACAAATATAGTAATAACAATGTTTCTTTTCTTATAACAACGGAGTACGATCAACAAAGCAAATAGAGAAAATTTAACGATATAAGTTCAAGCGGGTTCTAAATCTTTTCATCAACTATAAAAAAAATGGTAATGTCATACTACTCATTAAATATTAAAATATCAACATTGATTGCAATTATAATATAGATTTTCCTTTTGCAAGAACAAAAAAAATCATACTGAGTACAAACTAACACAATTATACGCTAAATCACATACAAATCGTGACAGTGTTTGGACTAGTCCTGAAGCATAAACAAATTATGTTTGTTTAGTTTTTTATTTGTAATGACTAATAATATTTATGTTATTCCTACTATCTCTAATGATTTTTGTATGTGTTTTATTTTTTTATTTTGCAGGAAAAGATGGTTTCACTTTGGGAAAATGTTGTTGTTGCATCTGATGAATCTTCTATTAGCGATGTAAAGATATTTTCTACTGTTCTTGGACCCCATTCTAGATATTTGAGGGATTTATGACGTTGCGTGAAGCCATTCTCCATATCATCCTCTTCTCAAGCCAGATTGAATAACAAGTCTCGGGAGTTAGAAGATGTAAGGCTCGAGATCAAACAGTTGAGGTCCAAGCAATGACAGCTAGAGGCTCAATTATTACATCAGGCAAAGGATATGGAGGCGCGAGTGGAACAAAATATGCAAAAAAAGAGAGAGATTCAAACTCAAAAAATGTTCGAACAAATGCAGTTAATGGAATCGGCTCAAAACTTTATGCTGCCACCAACTTATACTTATTTTCTTACTTTGTCTTTTGATTTTTTTTTTCCGTAATACAACATTTGAACAATTGTGATATTTTAATTATAATATTTAAATGTAGTTTTCTTATTTTAAATTTGTGATTACCATTCGAACGTAATATATTCAGTATGAACAAGAAATTACTATTTATTACCGTTTGAACACACTTTCCTCACCGTTTGAACGAGCAACCCAAAACCATTTGAATGAAATTGAAAATCATTACTTCGGATTGAATAGATTAATAGTAGATTCGAACACTCTACCTTTTTTTTTTATCATTCGAACAAATACTATTATGTTTGAACAAAGATTGTCGAACTAAATGTTTTAACATATTTTTTTAATTCGAACATTTCTCAAGCAAGTTTGATCTGATTCTTTATGTTCGAACCCAAACCGAGTTGTTCGAACAAAGGTAAAGTGTTCAAACACTTTCTTCATTCAAACTGGATGAAATAAATTCTTGTCATTCAAAATAACGTTTCTTGACGTATGAATAGATACCTGATTGTTCGAACATGATTTTTGCTTATTCGAACAAGATTTTGGGACAAAATTGTTTCGTTCCTCAAAACAATTGCATTCGAATGGGTTGGCTACATTTCATCCCTAAAAGTGTATTTTTTAGACGAAAAAAAATTCATCTCCAAAAAAGATTTTGAGACGGACTTTTTTTAGACAAATTATTGATGAAATCTTTTTATCTCTAAAAAGCTTCTGGGACAAAAATGGTATTTTTTGGGACAAAATTGTTTGTCCCAAAAAACCCATTCTCTTGTAGTGTCTTACTTTTGAGACTTTTGTCAATTACTTGGGAGTATGAAAATGTAGAAATTTGAGATTATTTCAAAAAGTTGATATTATGACTAAAGTAATAGTTGGTAAATGCCTTGCATATGTAGTGATCAGCTACTGGTTTGTTAGAGAACATCAAATTGTTCATAAGTAGCCTCCACCTAGAAATTAATGGAAACTAGGGGTGATACGCGCATGGTGCGGCGCGGGGTGGACCCTTCCCTGCACTCTGTCCTGAACTATGCCGGGAGACGGGCGAGAGGCCGCAAGACCCGATGCCAAGGGGCGGGGTTGAACACCTCATCGGCCCCACCCCCCGACCAAGCCAATACTACCCACGGCCCATTGGGTTCTAAAAATTATTTTTGGGCCCTAATAACATAGTTTTTAAACCCATTAGAATTGTATTTTGGATTGTCTTGGCGAAGACGTTGTACTAGTGTTGCTATCCAGGTGTGAGTGCAATAGTACGTGGATTTTGTTTGGCAAGGGCAGGGTAGTCTAGGGACTATCATTAGAATATCACTGCCAGTTTTTCGCAGCGAGTCCAGTGACTCGACTTTTGTTTGCTTGAGGATCAGGCAGTCAAGGGACTTTCACCACCCATTGTTTGCAACGAGTCCAGTGACTCTACATTTGTTGAAGGAGATGCTTAACCTTTCTAAAAATCCAAACCAGATAATGTAGATAATCCAAATCACAACTGTGAGATTTGCAAACCCAAATCATTTTGCTAGACATGGCAAAGGTTTGAGGTGCACTTGCGAGGCCTACGGGCAGCCATGCTTTGGCAATGATGAAGATTTGGAGTGCCCGCGATACCGAGCAATCTATTATGATAAAAACATATTGAGATTATTGAGCGGTGTCAGAGTGGGGTTGTGTAGCTAGTGTCCCCCCACCATGCGAATGATTTCCAGTGAAGTCTGATCGCTGGGCGTGTAGTCATTTGGGACTCTCCCAAAACCTCGAGGAGTTTTGTGAAGAGTAACTCCAAAAACTAAATTTGTTAGTAAAAATTAAATTCAAATAGAGAGTTTTTGAGAGAGACAAACCAGAGCGAATAGGACGTGATGGCAACTTCAACCAATTTTGAACTTGCACTAGGGTACTCAAGGTTGAGTCTAAAACAAGAATATGATGTGAAAAGGGTCAAAAAGGAATGTTTTAACTCGTCTCATCACATTGTGAATCCTTTTGATTGCATCATTGCAAGCCATCAACTAATCACTAATTAGGAAGTTCTTTTTTTTTTTTTTTAATTATGAGGTTCCTTATATGAGCACATGACCAACTCATATACAACTTTCATATGAGTTGTATCTTCTTGATTTGAGTGTTGGGAGGGTATTCACAGTCATTGTGGATAATACTTCTTCAAATGACTTGGCCATTTAATATTTGACGAAATTCTCAAAGTAAATTTATTTGGGCTAAGAAACTTGTACATATTGTTGAGGGAAAAATTAGTTGATTGGCATATTCTTGTAAAAATCTGTGTAAAATTGAGTTGTAACAAGTGTTGAAGTGGTGTAACATGAAAAAGATTGAAGTGTGCTCAACATAGCTCATCTGGCGCTCTACTCAGCGCTTGAGTGGAACCTTCCAGAGAGGTTCGCTCGATGTGCACTCGGCTCAACGCTCGAGCGGAACCCATACAGAGAGGTTCGCTCGAAGTGCGCTCGATGTGGCGCTCAAGCAGAACTCTCCCAGAGAGGTTCGCTCGATGTGAGCTCGACTCAACGCTCAAGCGAAACCCATACAGAGAGGTTCACTTGAAGTGAGCTGGACGTGGCGCTCAAGCATAACTCTTCCAGAGAGATTCGCTCAACATCTCACTCGAGCCAATATTCAAGACAACGTGCGCACGAGTTGCGCTCGATATCTCGCTCGAGCCAATGTTCAAGACAACTTAAAATTCAGGATTTTGAGCGCCGTGATTTGTTAGGACTATATATAGAATAGCTTATTTCTATTCTTTTATGTGCAAAAACAGAGCAAAAACAATTGTGTGCTTCCAAGAGCCATTGAGAGAAACTTTCCCTTCATTGTTGAACCTCTCTTGGATAAACATGTCCATCACACCACATTCAAGATCAAATATTATTCAAAGTCCATTGAAGTGGACGTGTTGATTGTCTGGAAGGTTTCCGGAGCTGCTGTTGATACAGAGATTGAGAGGTTCTCGTGGGAAGCTATAGAAGGTCAGAGTTCTGACACTACATGCGTGTAGAGATTGAGTGGGTCACTCGTGCTGTTGCAAGCCAAGTTTAGGAACTACAAAAGTTTTGTGAGTGTCTCTATATTGGTTGTAACAAACTTTTTCTATAGTGGATTTTAGGTGGTGGCTTACACCCGGAGTGGTTTTAGAATTTGAAGACGTTCTTCAAATGAGTTTCCACTTCGTGACCAAATCTCTGTGTTGATCATTTGTATGATTTGTTTCATCGTTTAATTGCTTACTTGTCCTATATTTTATTAGATCAGAAAATTTGAACTGCACCTATTCACCCCCCCTCTAGGTGTTGTATGGGATAGAATCATTGCTTTTTCAATTGATATCAGAGCGGGTTCACTCCGCTAGGATTAAATTCCTGAGTGCGATCCTGCTGTAGTGGTTCAAATGGATAAGTCTCAATCTCTCACATCGCCACCATATTTTGATGGAAACAACTACACTTATTGGAAAGTTCGAATGAGAGCTTTTCTACAATCTGTGGATGAACGAGTGTGGGCTTCCATAACAAAAGAATGGAGAGAACCAGTTACAATCGTTGAAGGAGTTCAAATCCGAAAAAGTGTGGATAATTACTCTAGGGATGAAATAAATGAGTGTGGTTGGAATAACAAAGGCATGAATGCGATTTTGCATGGCTGTGTCCCAGGATGAGTTCAAGCGAATCTCCATGTGTGAGAACTATAAAGAAGCTTAGAATATTCTTGAGATTACCCACGAAGGTACCAAGGTTGTAAAGAATTCTAAGTCTCAAATGTTGACCACTAGTTTTGAAGAACTTAGAATGAAGGATGATGAAACATTTGATACTTTCTATGCAAAACTAAACGATATTGTCAATTCTCGTTTTAATTTAGGGGACAGAATTCCTAAGAATAGAATTGTGAAAAAAGTTCTCATATCTCTTCCTAAGAGATTCCATCCCAAAATCACTGCCATTGAAGAGAGCAAAGATCTGGACCATATGAGGATTGAAGAGCTGGTGGGCTCTCTACAAACCTATGAACATATTCTTCCTGTGGATAAGAAAAATAGCTCCATAGCTCTCAACACTATCGATGAGTCATCCGATGAGTTATCCGATGAGTTGGCTATGAGTGACAAAGAAGTAGCTTTTTATGCTAAAAAATTCAAGAAGATGTTTGTGTCCAGAAATAGAAAGAACTGGGGAAATAAGAAGAAAAGCTTTGAGAGAATCAACAGAAATTCCAATTCAAAAAACAAGGAAATGAGCTCTAAGAAATACACTAGAGCTACCAAAGACAAGGTTCAATCTTATATACAGTGTCATGAATGTCATGGTTTTGCGCATGTTCGCCTTGAGTGTGCAAATTACAAAAAGGCCAAAAGGAAAGCAAAGGGTGCCTCTTTGTGTGATAATGGTTATGAGACAAGTGACTCTTCATAGAGTCCCTCTCCAAAGAAAAATTTCAACTACATGGCATTCACTTCTTCTGTTGGTGGCCAAAGTCACAGAAGTGAATCAACGTCTAAAAATGAGAGTTCATCCGGAAGTGAATCCGGGGATGAAGATGAGTTGGTGGAAATCTATGAGAAGTTGTACAAGGAATGTGTATAATTGAGGAAACTCAATAAAACACATATTGAGAATATAGATATTTGCAAAAGAGAAAAGGAGGATATCCAAGGTAAATTGAATGAAGCCATTTGTTTAACCGATCAGTTGCAAAAGGGGAATGTGTCACTCGAAGATAAAATAAAAATGCAGGAAAGTGAGTTGATTTTGTTAAACGATAAACTGAAAAACTTTTCTTCTGGGAAACAAAAGCTTGACAAAATCCTAAACTCGGGAAAGTCCTTTGGTGACAAGAGAGGTATAGGATATGATGTGGCTTCAACTTAAAAAATCTCCTGCAAAATTGAAGGAAAAATAGTGTTTGTTCCTGCATCGAATGAGAATGGAAAAGCACAACTTTTTAAAAAGGGTAAGAAAACCCTACATGTGCAAAAGTTTGTCCCACCTCCCAAGAGACAAGGAGCTCGCAACACGAGCCCTATATATCATCACTGTAGGAAAGTTGGTCATGTTAGACCAGATTGCTTCAAGTTAAAAAATCAATCTATTCATGCTCCTGCTTTCTCTAAATGTAAGACTGTTTATCCTTATAAAAGGAGTAAGAAATTCTTGAATGCTCCTAGGTATGTCTCACCCTCCATGGGACAGAAAGGTCACAAGGCAAATCACGTTTGTCACAATTGTGGTAAGATTGGCCACATACGACTAAACTGTTTTAAGCTTAGGGGCCATCCTAAGAGAATGGAAATGCCCTACTCAAGAAAAGGGCATCAAAACTTGTGGAGCTAAGTCATGGTCTTAACCAAACAAAATGAGATGACCAATGTGAAGTTAGACCAATTGACTACTAGCCAGAAGGCTAACAAGGTGAATCATCCAAAAGTGAGACAAGTGTGGATGAGAAAAGGGGAGGAGCAGACCAGACATGGTATAGACTGATGGTCATGCATTCATGCATTCATGCATTTTACACATGTTTAGGTCTTGTATAGTTTTTCTTCATTTTTGTTAAAAGTGTATTGTGTGTGTTCAATTCATACATTATTTTGTCTTTGTATATTGTTGTGTGTGTTCCGCAAACATCATGCATAATGCCACATGCATGTGGCAAAAAGTGTAAGTGATGTCAATTCTGTAATTTTTAGGTACATGTCTTTTGAAAATTGTATCATGTACCTTTATAAATTACAAAGGTTTAAAACATGTGTACTATTTGTAATTTGTGACCTACATCACACACTACATTTCCAGCTCAATCAATTGTTGCTTTGCCACTTGTAAGTTCTTGGGGAGGCAATCAAAGGTGTAAGGGAGCTCTACATGTATACAGAATTGACCACGGGCTAGATGACCTTATGATTATATATCAAAATTCCTCCTATGAAAATTCTCTATCAAAAATAAATAAAAAATAAAAAGAAAAAAGAAAAAATATATGGAGGAAGAAGAAGAAGAAAAAAAGAGAAAGGGGTCATATTACTCAATAGGCCAATCCTAATAGAGGAATTCAAACAAAAGTATTTAGGTCCTAGCAGCATTAGGTTTTATTTTCTGTATTGTGGAAAGGCTCCCCAAGCACTTATGGTTTCTTGTTTTAGGCTAACCACACTCACATATTTTGGTTGAAACTTCTTGATTGACTAGGAATTCACTAAACAGCAATGTTCATCTTACCTGTAATATTTTGTTTCTACTCCCTACGTGAATTGTGAAAATATGATGCTCTTTTACATTTGATGTATTTTTCAAGCTTCAAAATTGACTTCATTAATGCTTAAATCACTGAATGAAAAACTATTTTTGAAAATTTTGGACTTTCGCTCAAGCGAAATTTAACTGCTGCTCGAGCGAAGATGTTTTAAAAAGCTCCCGCGTCATTTTCTTTTACACCAACCCATTTCATTTCCTGCGCCATTTCCTCTCTCTTCTTCGTTCTATACTTCCTTCTTCTCTCTCTGTGCACTTTTCACTAGATTTCTCTCAAGAAATCCCTTTCTAATCACGGTAAGATTCTCTCATTTGTGTTTATTTTCCTAATTTCGGCATTAGGGTTTGTTTATTTTCCCATTTCGGGTTGTTACATTTGGGCATTTTGTTTTGGTTTTCGAAATGGCGAAAATGATTTGGGGTGTTTGTTGGTTTGTTATTTGGGTGTAGAGAATGATTCTCTCACTCTTGTATTGAGGAGGCTCATGGAACTCTCAAGGAGTTTTTCATTTGGTTTTTGCTTGGATACACTCCAAGGGCTCGGTGAAATGCCTCAATGATGTTTGGTTTCTCATTTTCATCATGCATTGGCATTGCATTGTTCCCATGTTCATTACATGTCTATCCTAGTGTTGGGATAGTGTTTGGCATTGAGGCTTGGGACTTCCATTGGTTTTAAAACTCAACCTTGCCATTGTGTTTGTTGGGTATTGAAATAGGTTGTTAAAATGTGTTGTTAGGCATGTGCATTGTGCATTTTGAAATGGTTTGTTTTTAAAACCTAATTTTGGCAAAGTATACATTGGTTTTTACATTAGGCATGTGCATTGGATCATGCATTGGGCATTTTGCATTTTGGACATGCATCAGGTCTTAAATACCTTTTGCTTTGTCTAACGATAATTGATTCTATCCATAGCAATAGTCATGTCTCGACGTGTTCGTCCACGCCAAAATCTTCCTGCCCCCACTCAAGCTCATTTCCACACCCCTCGGGCACGAGAGCTTTTACACTCAAAACTTTTCTCACCATTCGCCTATTGTTGAGCGTGAAGTCTCTCTTGGTGAGCTTTCTGAGACTTTTATTCCACGTATTTTTAAGTCTCGCCAGTAGCAAGCCTTGACTACTGGTCATCCCACTCCTTCTGTGGAGTTGGTTTCGGAGTTTTACTCCAATATTTATGTCATCTATAATGATGGCTCTTTTGATGTTAGTCTCCGGAATATCTCTATATTTATGTCATCTCTGATGGTGACTCAGGGGATGTTAGCAAACTTGCTAAATGTCCCGCGTGTGTCAAATCCTGTGTATCCCTATACACGGACTTCTCCACCCAGTCCGCTAGTCATTGCTTAATGTCTATATGGTACGCCTTCTAGTTGGGATGGTAAGTCACCACTTCTAACTGTGAGATTTCCACCTGAATATCTCATTCTAAGTAGGATTGTTCTTATAAATCTATATCCTACTGGTCATCAGAGTGATGTGGGTCTTGACCGCACCACTCTTCTATATGTACTGATCAACGATGTCTCCATGGATCTAGGGAGTCATCTGTGCCGGGTTTTGCTTGAGGCTTTTAATTCTCCTAAAACACGGACTAGTTTGCCTTTTGCCTCCTCATCACTCGGTCAGCCGTCTCCCAATCAGTTGGGTTTCTTCCATATGAGCCTAGAGTCCCTCTTAAGACTCCTATTAGTCATAGAACCATGCAACTGAGTCGTGCTCACATTGCCCCTCAACCTCTAAATGTTGAGCATCCTCCACCACCCTCATCTCAGCCATCGAGCTCTCGATCATCCAGCTCACAGCCTCATAACTCGACACCATCCACATCGGCACCTGGTTTGACCGAGCCCAGCCTTGAGCAGGTCCTTGAGTACCTTGCTCGCCTTGAAGCCCGATTTGATAGCCTTGATGCTAAAGTTGAGAGCCTGCAGTAGCTTATGATTCAACGCTTCAACAATATAGAAGAGCGCCTCGAAGAAGATGATGATGGTGGCAGTCAGAGTGATGTTGATACTTGAGACCCTTGGCTTGTCGTGACAAAAAGGGGAAGTAGTATATATTTAGGGGGAGTGGTATAGAGGTAGGGGGAGTAGCAAGAAAGTTGTAGGGACAGCTTTTGTTTTGCTAGTAACACATTGTTTTTGTGGAGGAGCAGCTTTTGTTTTTTAATCACATGCTGCTTGTGCTGCTATTGTTGTCTAATTTGAACTCAATGTCTGATTAATTTCTTAATGAAAAATCTTTTATGAAAACTGTGCTACAGACATTTTTTCTATCCTTATGAGATTATTTCTTGCATATGTTTGTTGGTACGTTTAACCGTTTGCTAAGTATTTGCAAAAATATCTCAACGTGTTCAAGATTATACCTGAATCATGGGAATCCTGATTGAGATGTGTTAGGATTAGGTCATTTGTATAGGTTAGAGGTTTTGTCACAGAAATGCCAAAGGGGGTGATTGTTGAGGAAAAAATTAGTTGATTGGCATATTCTTATGAAAACCTGTGTAAAATTGAGTTGTAACAAGTGTTGAAGTGGTGTAACATGAAAAAGATTGAAGTGTGCTCAACATAGCTCATCTGGCGCTCGACTCAGCACTAGAGCGGAACCTTCCAGAGAGGTCTGCTCGCTATTGTATTCCCTTCTCCCTTCTCAATATTGTAGATTATCTCTTTTAAAATTCTTTCGCTAGTTATTTTACCTCTCATAAAATCATATTTTTATAGTTATTAATTGTTTTGAGAAAAGAAAAGTTGATGAATAGTGACTATTATATATGCAATTATGTTACTTTTTCAAGTAAAAAAATAGAGAAAGATGAAAGGCTTTTTTACTTGGCAATGAGACTCTTAGTAATTGTTGAGGAATAATCTTATATTGTTTGTGGATAAGGTTTTGGACATATTTATAAGGAATGAGCAATCCTCTCTTGTAGAACCGGTTTTATGAAATGAGTTACACTCGTGAATTTCTTCAATAATATGCTAATTTAATTATCTATTGAATACATAAAATATTGAGTGACTATTAGAATACAGTTACGCTACAGGTACCCGGCGTTGGGTACCTTTGGGGGAATCGGCTGATGTGGTCGATATATTTTTTTAAAAAAAATAATAAAAACACAAAAACAGAAGGAAAATGAAACCCAGCTAAAGAAGAGAAAAGAGGGATCGAGTGCCGTCTAGGAGAGAGAGAGAGTGTGTCGTCTTTCAGTAGTGAGGAAAATGCAATAATGCCGATAAGGGGAAGAACAGATCTATGCTTTACCGAAGTTTATTTTGGGTATGAGCATTGTTTATTTTGGGAAAAAGATCCTATTCGCATTGTTTTGAAATCTCAACAGCGAATGGATTGTCAAAATATTGACAACAAAGTTTGTTCAGATTGTTAAAATCTCAATAGCAGCATTATTGACAACGGCTCAAAGGCTTGCAAGCAAATATATTGCTTCACAAGTAGGGCCTAACTAACTGTGAGAAGGCAATAAAAGTAAAAAGGATTTGAAAACTAGCAAAAGGATATTTGATCCATGAAACAGAGGGCGGTTTTCTAGAATGATTCTGGTGTTCACCCATATTGGAGAATATGCTACCAAAACCACATTTTGACAATTGATAACCAAATCACAAGAATGTTACAAAACGTGAAAAGCTACAAGAGCAAGATACTGATTTACAACACGTCATCCAACAGAACACCTCAAACACCTACTTGCCATCTTTGATGGCTTTCTCTACAACTACTCGGACTTTCTTGTAGTCACAATCCATCTGCTGCAAGGAAAACTCCTCCTCCGGAACCACCGGATGCCTATTTTCAAAAATTGTCCACAAATACTACACAATAAATGTCGTCAATGTTTCGTAGGCAGCATCAAAAATCATCATAGCCAGCAATCTTGAGAGACAATCGCAACTCTTTCGGACATGTGACCACATACTGCTCTTTAGGGAATGAGAAAAAGAAGATGAGAACCTAACCTGTGTTCGTCTTTGTGGGTAGATGAAGAAGATGAGAAGAAGTCCCAGCCCTTGCTCTGTTTGTGGGTAGACAAAACAAAACGTGCCATTTCAATTTTTCCACGTGGAGGGATGGGTATGCAAGGGGTTCCCATGCCGGGTGCAAGTAGACTTTTTTATTAGAATATGGTCTACTAAACCGGATAATGTTTTCATTTAATATGTTGGGACAGGGGTGAGTACTGTAGATTTTTTTAATGGATAGACCACCAAGAATGAAGATGTTGGAGAACCAATTGAACGTACAATGCAAGAGAAAATCAATTGATTCTCATCATGGTCATGTCCTAGCTAGTAACTTTCGCTATCATGTTCTGTGTACTTAGAGATAGGGACGATAAAACAACCAAAGATCCTAATCACTGAAGACTGGACATCAAAACAACCATTGTTGTACTATCTATCTTTCGTGGTTTTTAATGTATTGTGTCGCCGGGAAAAATCATTTTTCTTGTGTATATATATATAATCTCCAAAAAAATATTTATATGTCAACTTCTTATCTAATCATTATCCTAGGTTTTATTGAAAAATTAACAATACAATCATTAGAACAACTTTTACAAAATAAAAAATTTACATTTAAACAATTTTTTAACTTTACCTATCAAATTTTTCAAATCTTGCAGACCATGGAGATAATATATATACCATCTGATAAGGATTATCACTCAGTTGAAATTTCAATTATTGATAAGGATTATCGATAATATATATAAACGTAGATAACAAGAAAGCGAGCCATGATAAGATGGATGCATTCAAACCAATAGTTATCTCTTGTAGCTATCTCTTGTAATTTTCTCTTATAACCTTCATACATATCTTTCAAGCTCTATTTAAGTCCATCAATGAATACCATTATGGTGTGTTTTAGACAACCAACAATTCATTTCACAGAATTTCTCATATTTTCAACTCATAGTTCATAATGAGAAGTATAGAAAATTGGTTCCCAAAAATTGTCTTTTATTATAATTTATCCAATCTCACATATGTACGTATAAACATAAAACATGAAAAATCATTAACTTATTTAATAAGATCTCAAAATGTATAATGCCATAAATAAATAACATGCACCATGCAGTACCAAAACATAATGGGCAATATATATTACATTCATGTAAGCTGCCTTACCCATATCTATCATTTTAAAATTCTTAGAGAGAAATTTCTGAGTTTCGGGCAACAAACCAAAAGCATTCTTGGCAAGCAATATATCGTCAACATATAATATATAAAATTATAGATATAAACTTGTTCTCATTACCTTTCAGCTATATACACATATCAACAATATTTTCCTTAATTCCAAACAAAGTAACAGTATCATTGAACTTAAGATACCACTTTCTACAAGCTTGTTTAATTCCATATATTGGCTGCTTTAATTTGTAAACCATGTGTTCTTTTTCCTTTATCGGGAAGCCTTCAAGTTGATCCATTTAGACATTCTCTTCTAAACTCCCATTAAAAACCCTTTTTTTCATATCCATTTGATGTAATTCCAAATTAAAATGGGCTACCAAAGTCAAAATGATTCTAATTGGGTTTTTGGGTACATGAGAGAAAGTCTCTTTATTGTTAATGCCTCATTTCTGAGTGAAAACTTTGGTCATAAGTCTAGTTTTATATTTTTCAATGTTTCCTTTAAAGTTGCACCTAGACTTGAAGTCCCACTTACAGCAGACTGTTTTAAATCCTTCAAACAACTTACCTAATCCTCAAACTTTGTTTTGGTTAGTTGATTTTCACTCATCATGGCATCAATCCATTTATTAGCATTACACATTACTACTGCCAATAGCTTTAGAAATTGAAACCAGATCTTTACATGTCCAAATATCATAATCAAATTCTTGTAAATAAACCAAATAATCATTAGAAATAGCAAATATATTCTCTCTTTGTGAGTTCCTTAATGCTATTTCTTGTGGTTCCTAGATAATTGATTTGTTGGTTATAATCTGATCATGGAATTATTGATCATTAATTTGATGTTCAATGTTGATAAATGAATCCACAATTGTTGAAACAATAACTTCCACGAGAAGTTATGGATAATGGGACTTGTACCCTGGTTTCTTAGACAATTATATTTCATGATTCATCACTTTCATTGATCTCACCATTCTTCATTAAATTCGACAATACCCATTTCAACTATTTTCGTACTATGAGTAGGACAGTAAAATCTATATTATTTAGATTTTCTGGATGGCAAGAACATAACCAATAATGGTTTTGAAATCTAAATTATTTTTACATGAACTATAAAATCTAGCCTCCGCTAGGCAACCCCAAACATGCAAATACCTCAAACTTAGTTTCTTTCCTGTTCATAGTTCAATAGAAATCTTTCAAACTGTTTTAGTTGGAACCCAATTAAATAAATAAACAATAGTTTCAAGGCCTTCCACCCACAATGAAATGGATAAAGAGGAATTACTTAACATACTCCTAACAATATCCGTTAATGATAATTTCACCTTTCAGCTACTCCATTCTGCTAAGCCATCCTGGCATAGTGTATTATGCACATAGACCACGCTTTTCAAGGAAAATATGCCAAGGCATGGCCCAATCCATTGTAGCTTCCATAATTTTCACAACCACTATCTAATTTGAGTGTTTTCACTTTTCAATTTTATTGTCTTTCAACCTCAACAATGTATAACCTCAACAATGTATAACTATAGGCAGTCCATTGCTCGAGTTTTTTTTTATCGGACAAATAGATATAACACTAACGTAAAATGTCATCAACAAAGATGATAAACTAATTTTCTATATGAAGAGATGAAGAGTCAAAAAGTCTGAAAATGTCTATATGGACAATTCCAAGTAATCCTCCACTTCTTGTATCACATTTCTTTGTGTGTTTAGTTTGTTTTCGCTTAATATAATCCACATAAATAGAGATCAATAAATCCTAGGTTTGGCAAACTCTCATCTTTTAGTAATCTCTCCATTATTTCTTTAGATGTATGACTCAAACAGCTATGCCACAAGATATAATAACTTTCATTGATCAGGTTATGTTTAGTTCCAAGATTATGATGTAGGGTTACAAGACTTTCAGCAAAACAACTATTGCGATTTAGTTTATACAAACATTTGCATAAATTTTCAAAACAAACAAAAGATGTTATTTTTAATAAACTGAACTTCTATTACAAAATGTAAAGCCTTCAATATAATGTTTCAACAAAGAGGCCAAATTACAAGAAATAGAATGAACATAAAATGTCTGAAACAAATCTAGTTAACATTCAATATCTATATATATATATATATATATATATATATATATATATGCAAAGTCTTGCTAACATCGTGTTTCGTATGCCTTTGGGGTAGGTTCCAGCAACTCAGGTCTTCAGAACCGGGCCTGCAAAAATAAAGAAGAAAGAAACTGAGAAATTGTGGCCTTGGGGCCGGGGAGTCACCGATGCCAAAGTTAGTAGAGTATTTTGGAATTTTGTAAATAATGAGAGAGTCTAGAGATCATAAAATTTTCTCGTACCTAGAAATTTCTATTTATACCTAAAGCTTGGGGGGACAGATCGTGCCTACCCCCGTAGAGTCTATGCCTTCTTTACTGTTCCTTTTGTCATAGTTCTTTAATGCGGCGTGCCTCTGCAACAACATCATTAATGTGGCATGTAGCTCGATAATGGTGTCATTAATGCGGCGTGATTCTCCAATTTGCCTTATCATGCTGGTGTCCTCAATGGTTCGTCAATATCACCTTTTCAAAGGATCGAGGGTCCACCTTACTTCCCGCTCGTTTATGTGGACAGGTACTCAAGGGTTAGATGCTGCTCAAGAGATCTCCAAGACGGCGAGTCTCATCCCTCTACAGTATGCTCCCACATAAGGGTTGTGTCTACCAGTGGGCCAAGCCGAGAAGGCTATTTGTTCTGGGCTGGGCCTTCATTTCTTATTACCTTAGTTGCTCATCTCAAACCCATCAAGAAAGGGAGGAAAAACCCCTTACAAGTCTCAATGGAAACAACGAGAACTTTAACTCCATTTACCAAGACTATGAAGTTTTCATTTGGCTCTGTGATCTAGTTTGTAAGGAAGCCCTCGATCAATTTAGAAACATGAACATTGGAACTCAAGTCAATCCACCAAAAGTTGGAAGGAATTTCAGTCAAATTGAATTCAAAACATACACAAGCTAAATGCTTGACTTTCTTTTCGAGCCACATCCTATATTTATGGAAATCTTTCTGAAGTTGCCCAAACTTTAATATAAACTATACTTAATATTGTTTTGTCCCCTCTCATGAATCTCAATTCTTTGAGGAGACCCATTTTGTTGTGGTTGTTCTGCCCTTTTTCTCTTTTTAGGCTTCTTCCACTTTTTGTTGATCTTCAACTTATGAAGTGAACTACTAAATGATGTCCTTGTTGCTTAAAATTTGTCTCTTATTGAACAAACATATTGGCTAATTCATTCACATTCCACTTATCCTTAATAATGTTGTAATGAATTTGAAATGTCCCATACTGAAGAGGCAAGGAATTCTAAATAGATTGCACAAGGAAAGACTCATCAACATTAATCCCAAAAGTCTTTAATTTAGCACTGAATGATGTCTTTGTTGTTTCAGACTTGCTTCTTATTGCACAACCATATTGGCTAATTCATTTGCATTTCACTTATCCTTAATAGTATTGTAATGAATTTAAAAGGTCCTATATTGAAAGAGGCAAGGAATTCTAAATAAACTGCACAAGGAAATATTCATCAACATTTATCCCAAGAGTCTTTAACATAGTAGCTAGATTTGACATTTCAAGGATATGCTCATGCATCCCACATGTACCATCAAATTTCATGGTGTAAGTTTAGCCATTAATGTTCCAGCAAGAGATTTATAGGCTAAATAGAAACATTCTTCCACAATTTTAAAGAATCTCTTAGCAGGATCGTATTTAGGAAGCGTTAACTTAATATTGTTTACTATATATACTCATTCACATAAACATAAAAATGAATATGTTCGATATTTCCTAAGAGTGGTATAAAGTCTTTTCTCCGTTCAGAGTGCCAAATCAATATCCAGGACACCAAGGTGAAACAGGGCTTGTTCAGACCAGTTTAAAAACTTTGTTTCGTTAAGGATCAAACATATTATGCACGCGAATAAAGCAAAACAAGAACTGAAACTGAAACTGCAACATGAATAAATGCTCACAACATTAATGCTTTGAGTTTTCAAAAAATAATAAATAATCATTAAGAAGTAATACGACAGTAAAAGTTATACCACACCAAAATTTTAATCATTATAGTGATTCCCTTTCACCTTTCAGATTTAATTAATAGTCTATCCCTAATTCATTAGAAGTACTTAAATCCCAAGCAAATCATGTCATAGACTCGTATGGACATTAAATTATAAACAATATTATGAACGGTTAGTCGTCACTAAAACAGATTGGGTTTTCTGAGACAAAAAACTGTCTCAAAAAACACAATTTTGGTCGCAAATTAGATTTGGAGACGAAAAAAATTCATCTCAAATTTGTCACGGAAAGACCGTCTCAAAAAATTTTTGGAGACAAAAATCAAACTTCGTCTCAAAAATCATTTTTAGAGACAAAATTGGGCGGATCCAGTCAAAACCATTTGAACGGATAATTCTTTTTTAGATGACCAGATTTCGTCTCAATATATTGTTCGAATGAAATATTTATCCATCCGAATGGAGACGTCGATTCGAACAATATGAAATATTCATTCTAACTAATGTTCATATTTGATTCTGTTCGAACGAACTAGGTGTTCAAACAGATTTTATGCGTTCGAACGAATAAATTTTTCAAACGATTTGTGTTCAAACAAATCTTATTTCTATTCAAACAGAAATTTTATTTTTCGGAAATTATATACGTTCGAACGGGATTTTGCACATAAATTTTGTTCGAACAAATAATTTATTGTTCGAACGTCCGTATATCTCGTTTGTTATTCGAATGGGTTAGTTTTTGTTCGAATGGGTCTCTTTTGGTTCGAATGTGTTAATAATAATTTATCATTCGAATTGGTTATTTGCCGTTCGAACTGTATTAATCATGCAGATCACAATTTAATTAAAAATATCATATTAATATTACACATTGTAATTCAAACATCAATTGTTCAAAGTAGTGCCAACTTCATAATATAAATTCAATTAAAGAAAAGACAAATTTGAAGACTATGGTGGTGGCATAGAGTTTTGGGACATCATTGACTGGAATTGTTCAAACATTTTTTGGTTATTCAACGGCATCATCTCTTCTAATCTTGCCTCCAAATTCGCTGCTTGATCTAATCGGGTCAGCAACTTTTTTTCTTGAACCTCAATCGTTCTATCTCAAGAGTTGTTTCCTCCAATTCTTTAGTCTTGTCGTCATTCGATTTGGCTCGAGAATAGGATGATGATCAGGATGAGGATGGTTTTACGCAACGTCCTAAACCCCTCAAATATCCAGAACGTGATCCAAGAACTTGAGAAAGGATCTGAGCATCATTGACAGATAATGCATCAGATGGATCCGTAGCAGTTTCCTTAAGAGATATCATCTTATCCTACAAAAACTAAAACATTAAAGTTAGTATAAGTAACAAAAATATTATGTGACAATGAAATTAAAAAAACTTAAACTTACATAATTTGCCTCTACTTCGGGACTGACCCAAATACCATCACGATTTTTATGTATTTTAGCATACAATTGGGTCAAATCATAGTCAGCGGTACTTTCTTCTTTCTTTAAAAGGAAAATCAATATTAGAACTTAAATTAGAAAATGTGTATTATATGTTAATATTTAACGGGCACTAAAATAACTTACTATTTTTTAGACAAATGATGAAAAGATCGAGAACATGCATGATGGTTTATCTTTAAATTTGATTTATTTGTTTTGTTTCACAGTACTCCGTTGCTAAAAGAAAAAAAAAAATATTAGTCTATATGTTTAATACATCTGTGATATATTATTAAAAAAAGACAGCAACGATATTACCTGATAAGTAGGATCTTCAAACATATCACAAACGTTCTCCCATTCGTTTGGTGGAATATTTTGGAAAGGATTTTAGCGCGCCTCTATTGTAGTACTAAACTTCTTATAATGTGCATGGCATTGACCTTTGTACCTCCAAAATGCATTTTACATCAATTCCTCAACTGTTAATCGATCCTCTCTTTGGCTAAAATTAAGCTTAAACTCATCCTTTTGAAAATTACAAACAATTACTATAAATACAAAGTAACTTGTAAGTAACATGTTATATACTTAGTTGCTTGAGATGTAGGTTATTACCAAACAACGATTTTTTATCTGATCTTTCACATCTTGGAAAACTTTAGATCAAGAGGATGTAGCAATCGGTGCATACGTGTGAGTAAATGTACCAACATAAGAAGCAAGCCACGTGCCAAATCTCTGGAGCCACCGATGTGATCATCAGGAATATCAACCTTGATTTTACCAATTTCCCATACTTTCTCTATGCAGACACCCCTCGTAGTGCCTCTACCTCGACGCTTGTTTACAACAGCCATATATGCAGCAATTAAAGCATAACTTTTTAATTAAATTAATTTATTTTATAGATATATTACTTAAATTGAGCATAAAATATGACATCTTATTTGATAAAATACCTTGTTCTGGACCTGGTGATGTTGGCTCACTATTGATGACAAGTGAACCACACGGGGAGTCAATAATGGATGGGGATGGCATATGTGTTGCTTTGCTTTTGGGAGGCATATCTATTTAAAATTGTAACAAATTATTATTCAAACAAACGTTAAAGATATTTATATGTTAATATTACTTACAGAAATTCATATTTGAAATTCATTCACTATCCGTTTTGCTGTTCCAATCGCCTTCATCCTCACTAGACACTTCAGTTGATTCATCTTCTTCCAATATTTCACCCTCAATTACTTCGGATTGAACATCTTCTCTAAGCAATGGAATCATATCATATTGGCTTAAATCAACAAATAGATTGATGCCTACTTCACTTTCTTGATATGCTTCTTCATTTGCTAGACTATCAACTTCTTCATGTGGTTCGCCTGCCTCTGGAATGTAATTTTCTTAGTGCAAACTTCTCCACTACCCGCAATGGGTTCCGTACTCCAAATCATCTAAATAAAAAACTTGATTCGCTTAGCAAGCAAGAACAAGAAGAATGTCCTCATATCATGTGCGAGATGTATTGACACTCACAAAATAATCATCGTTACGCACTCTCAACTTAGGATTTGAGACATCCTACCAATTACATTTAAACAACCAGACCATATATCCTCTCACATACTTTAACGCTATGATATTTTCAACAATTCCGTAGAAGTCAATGATATCATCCACATGGCTTCCTTCGACTACAACCCCACAATTTTGAGTTTTTCTATATCTTTCTCTATCAGTTGTGTGAAATCTATTTCCACACACCAAACATCTTGAGTACTAAATGACCCGTCTGGACGGACCACATGCAAGAGCATACAGTTCTGATGAGATTTCTGATGAATTTTCACCATATTTCAATGCAACCTATATCAATAAATATTATTATATACAAAAAAAAGTAGAGTTTAGTAGTATAAAATTCGTATTATGAAATTGGGCTTAATGGTAATACCGTATGTTCAAACCACGAGGTAAATTTCTCTTCATCCGTCTTTTCTATGTCAATTACACCATTCGAGCGAAGTAGTTGTATATGTTCGTTGTGCATGTTCATGTGAATATTTAATTTGTATGAAATTATACTATATTATCGTACATAAACTTAAAGATAATAGTGATTTAGAGAATCATCACTAACTTTAAGTACTGATCAATCTTTTGCGCAATTATTCAAGATATACCATCGAGCTCTTTCAAACTCTCACGAACATAGATCGTAGCCCCCTTGTGTGCCTATGGGACGCACGGTCTGGGAAAATACAGTAAATGTTATTGAGACTCCCATCTCTCGCCCACCTTCATAATTTCGGTCCAATCTTGTAAAGCTAGTATTAGCCCCACAAAAATACATTAAACAAAAGGTATGCCACTCATTATCAATATATGACTCTGCAATCGAACTTTCTGGACGAGTTTTATTCCCCACAGATCGCTTAAGTTTTCCCAAAATAATAGTATACATCTATCTATACTGAACCAGGCCAATGAGTAAAGCCTCACGAGGTAGGTGCACAACCAAATGAACCATTACATCAAAGAATGAAAACGGATACAAACTCTCCAATTTGCACAATATTACTACAATGTCAGCTTCCATTTTTAACAATGCATCAACTTTTAACGTTCTACTACAAACGTCTCTGAAAAATCCTCCTAATTCTGTGAGAGTTATACGAACATCTCGAGTAAGCTTTCCACACACACTAACCGGCAAAAGACACTGCATAAATACATGACAGTCGTGACTTTTAAGACTACTTATCTTCCAATCATGTGTTCGAACACATCTTGTCATGTTTTAAGCATAGCCATCGGGTTCGATTTTCGTACACCAATTACAAAATTTCTTTCTCTCATCATTTGAAAGTGTATACCATCTGATGGGCATATAAGCTGACGACCCATTATCTTACAAATACAACTCTGGTCTGATCTCCATCTCCTTTAAGTCTTTACGAGAGTTAGCTGTATCTTTCATCTCCCTTTTTTTTTTTTTTTTTTTTTATAGAAGAGCCGAAGCCACCTGTCCATGAGTGACCCCGTCCCAAATTTTATTAATAACCCTCACTTGTGGCGGAGGAAAACCGTGGTTACAGACCGACACCTAGTATTACAAAACAATATTACCAAATGTCAAACGTACAAAACAAAATTACAAACCTACTAAGACGGACAAACATTACACAAGAACAAGACACTAACGATAACGTAAAGAAGGCAAACCCAAACTATCCAAACGGATTAAACCACGAAGCACCCTAGGCACCTCCCTAACAAATCTCCACTCTGAATTAAGACCCAATGCACCACTCCGAGCCAACCAATCCGCAACTTTATTTCCCTCTCTATAAACATGACGAACAACGCACACCATAGAATCCATGAGAGCCAACGTATCTTCCCAAAAATCTTCTAAATACCACACACCACACCTTCTCCTATGCCACCACGAAATCACCACTTGCGAATCTAATTCAATTTCCACAAAATTAATCTCCAAATCCTTACATGCTTTGAGCCCCTGACGAACAGCTAACAACTCCGCTCTATTACTTGTACCGGTACCAATAGAAGAATTAAAAGCATAAACCATAAGACCACGATCATTCCTAATGATACCGCCCACCCCTGAACAACCAGGATTACCCAGACTACTCCCATCTGTATTCAATTTAAACCACCCATGAGCTGGCTTTTGCCAGGCCACAGGTTGTAAATGCTTTCTAATAGGAATCAAAACAGGAATATTCAATGACTGTAAAACCTGTAAATCATGTCTGGAACAATTACTAACCTTTTTCATATCTCGAACTACAACTCCCATCCATCTACTAATAGAAAGCCGAACCGAAAAAATAGACTGGAACCTTCCCTCCATACGCGCAGCACAACGTCTAGTCCAAAGATGCCAAGTAATAATAGACGGTAAAATCCCCACTATTATTCCCAGTTGAGAATGAAAAGATGCCCTTCGAAACCAAATTTGTACCGTCTCCCTCCAAGTACGACCAATAGGAATACCAAAAATAGATCCATAGAAATGCCATATAGCCGATGCAAATTCCCCAGTAAGTAACACATGATCTTGATCTTCATAATTACCTTCATCACAACAATCACAACGAGAAACTATCTGGATCCCAATGCGCCGAAGACGATCATCAACACTTAATGCCATGAACCACACCTTCCACATTAAAACCGAAACTTTAAGTGGAAGTAATTTATGCCATACCCAAGGATGCCACTCCATACTAGATCCTTGAACCCGAATATAATCCCAAGCGGATTTAGTTGAAAAATTCCCACTGTCATTCTTCATCCAGATCAATACATCAGATCCTCCCTTACACCCAGCCAAAGCCTCAATAATACTCTCCACCTTATCCTGACCAACTAACGTACTCAAAAACTCCACATCCCAACTATTGGACAACTTACACTCTTTAACTTGCAACATCGGATTACCCACTATCTGTACCTCATCAATTAGAGGACCCTCGTCTCTCCATTTATCATACCAAAATAAAATATTACCATCTCGAACTCTCCATTTAGCATTATTAAAAACACTCGGAATACTTTTGACAATCATTTTCCAAAACCTCGTACCTTTTCTCATATCAATAAGACACCAACTCGAATTACCCACATATTTTCCTTTAAAGAAACTAGCCCACAAAGATTCTCCTTTCAAAAGATTCCAAGCAAACCTCATATGCAACGCTCTTTGAATATCCCCCAAATTCCGCAAACCAAGACCACCCTCCTCTATTGGCTTACAAATATTCTCCCAAGCCACCCACTTTTTTTTCCTTTACCATTAATCTCACCCCAAAAAAAGTGCTCAACAGTCGATTTAAAATTTTAATAATAGAATGAGGAACCTGTAAAACTGCAAAAATATGTAAAGCCATACTAGACAGCACATGACGAAGTAAAATTAAGCGCCCACCCGCAGATAATAATTTCATTTTCCAACCACTGATTTTATTCCAGACTTTATTAATCATCTCCTCTAGATGCTCATGCTTAAGACGCCCTAATACAATCGGAACCCCAAGGTATTTAAAAGGAAACAAACCATCAGAGAACCCTGTCAGCCTTTTAAGCTCTCTCTTTCTTGCTAACGAAATTTTAGGAGAATAAAATATAGCCGTCTTTTCTTTACTAATTTGCTGACCTGTCCATTTTTCATATTTTTCAAAAACCACCAACAGTTCCTTAACCGATTTCTTACCCCCATTCAGAAAAATAACAATATCATCCGCATACATAAGATGAGAAATATGAGGAGTACCTCTTGCTTGGAAAAATTTCCCAATCTTGTTCCCATCAAAACTTTGTTTCAAAAGTCTAGAAAGCACTTCTTGAAGAATAATAAAAATGTAAGGCGAGAGAGGATCCCCTTGGCGCAAACCCCGCCTCCCTTGAAAGAAACCTTTCGTCGTACCATTAAGCATCACAGAATACCACACATTTGAAATACAAGCACTAATCAGAGCACAAAAGGAAGAAGGAAAGCCAAAACACCTCAAAACCTCAAGCAAAAAAAGCCACTCCACCCGATCATATGCTTTAGCCATATCAACTTTAATCATAATATTACCACCATGTGACGTCCGCTTCAGAGAGTGAACCATTTCCTGGGTAAGACTGATATTCTCAAAAATACTTCGCCCAGGTATAAACGCACCTTGTTCAAGAGAAATCATTTTGGGAAGGAAACCTGTCATGCGATTCACAATAATTTTTGAACAAATTTTATAGAAAACTGAACAAAGGCTAATTGGCCTAAATTTATCAAACCCCGACGGCACATCTACCTTCGGGATAAGCACAATATAAGAAGCCGAATAAAATCTCGGAAGGCGTTTTGATAGAAAAAATTCTGAAATGGCTTCTAAAACGTCCACTTTAACCACCTCCCAGCAACTCATAAAAAAACCCGCGCCAAAACCATCTGGACCCGGAGAACTATTAATAGGAATAGTTGATAGAGCCTCTTTCACTTCAACCAACGAAGGGATCCCACAAAGCCGGACACAATCCTCATCATTAATAACCGACGAAATTAAACTAGATAAATCAGGCACCTCCCTAACCGGATTAGATCTTTGAAGAAAATCAGAAAAATAATCAACAGCTCCAAGATGAATTGCTTCCGGAGAATTAAACGCCAACCCATTCGAGGTTCTTAACTGATGAATTTTCCTATGCTTTTTATTAGATAACCACACATGAAAAAATTTTGTATTCCTATCACCATCCATTCTCCACTTGATTTTAGCCATTTGTGCCAATCTAATATCCTCCCTATGCCTCCAAGAAGACAACTCATTAGAACTCCTTACTAATTCCCTTTCAATATCATCATCCCAACCTCTCTGCAACAAATTTTCCAGATTCTCAATCTTATCTTCAAGAATAGCAATCTGAGTATTAGTTCTCCCAAATACACTCTTGTTCCATACACGCAACGCCACCTTAAGTTTTTTAAGTTTAGTAGCTAATTTAAACAGCCCCGAACCTATAACCGATTCAGCCCAAACCTTTTGAACAAGAGTCATAAAATCCGGTTGCTCAACCCACATTTTCTGAAAACGAAATGGAGGTGGACCATAAGAGAAAGGATCACTTAAAAATTCTATTACCATAGGACAATGGTCCGATGTAGTCCTAGGAAGATACAAACAGTGAGCAGTCGGAAAAAGAGATAGAAAATTTGCATCAAGTAAAACTCTATCCAGCTTTGCCCAAGCTCTAGATAATCCTTGCTGACCATTACACCATGTAAACTTACCACCTTGTGAATTCATTTCTAACAACCCACCCTGATGAATCCATCCATTAAACTCATCAATTGCAACTCTATTCCTCGGACGCCCACCACATCTCTCAATATTCGACCGAATTACATTGAAATCCCCAGCAAACAAACATGGCTCCACACCCATTCTATCTGAATTCAACTCCTCCCAAAGCAGTTTTCGTTCAAGCCTATTACACTTTGCATAAATAAAATTACCCAATAAATGATTACTTCCTTCGGTAATGCATAATGACACAAACTGCGAACTCAAGCGAACCACCTGCACATCCAATTCATTTTTCCAAAACACCCAGATTTTACCACCATCAGTCTCATTTGATATCGCCTCATCAAATCTTAATAACCGCATGAAACTATGGATTTTAACCACACTCTGAAAAGGTTCCAGCAACACTATCAATTTTGGCTTATATTTAGACAGCATTTTTTGTAATCGCCTCTTAGAGGTACCTAAACCTCTCACATTCCAAACTAAAATTGATCCAATCATTGAGAAAACTTTTGTGTTCTAGTGATCACCCGCCTAGAACTACGGATCTTCTCAAACTGCCTCTTTTGATATTTACGCTTAACAACTTCATCTTCGGCAGCCGAGTGATATTCCTTCTCCTGCAAAAAAACTTCAGCACATTTCTCAGGCTCCGGATCAGACATCGACCCATCTTCCAGACATACCTCTTCCGCAGGTCCATCATAAACATCTTTTTCTACAGAACTAGGAATAAACTCCCCCTCCCTCATATCTGTTTCTAATTCTGTTTCCCTCAAACGGTTCGCACAATCCAAATGACCGTTCATAAGTCTTGGAATCATCTCTTCCGCACGTTCCGGACTCTCAAGTATATCCTCTGGATACTTTTCCGGTTCCAACTCCTCATGATCAAGAGTATCTGCTTGAACACCTAAAATCCGATCCTCCTCAGCTGATTCTTTTGACTTAACCTCTGTATTTTCAAGAACTGGAATATTAGTAGTTTCAAGAACTGGAATATTATTCTTATCCGTCGGCTCCTCCACGATCGGATCTTTTTGCCGAACCCACACATTACTTCCTACCTTTTTTTGCCCAGCACGGTGAGTCTTTAAATTATGTCCCTGTATATGGCATTTAGAACAGAACACTGGCAACGTTTCATAAACAATTTCTTGCTTTCTGCTATTTTCCAAACCAGGCATTCCAATCCAAAAAGAAAGTAACGGTTTCTTAGCAACATCCATTTCAACACAGATTCGAGCACCATCAGTCCGAGTAACACAACGAGTAGAGTTATCACTTCTAATAAATCTACCAATAGGTGCTGTAAGAATTTTAAGGAAAGATTCATGATAGTAATTCGGAGGCAAACCTGGAAGTACAATCCACACCGGAACAAGTGAAGGTTCTTCTTCTTCTTTAAATTCTGGAGTCCAGTGGAATGGACGGTAAGGAGTTCCATCGATGTCATTGACTTCACGAGACAGAGCCTTATTGCAATCTTCTTCTGAAACCATTTGAATAAAAACATTCCGAGGATGCCGCATATTGGAGACGACTGGAACTCCATCAAGATTCCATCGCTGAACCAAAATTTTAATTGACTAACACAAGAGTTTAAACTGAATATATCTACCGTATAGATGATAGAATCTCAAAATATCCACTTTGGACACTTCAAGAGTTGTAACCAAACATTCTTTAAGAGAATATTTGGCCATAACTTCCGAACAGGTCTACGGTTTAAATACATATAAAAATAATCCTGAAATTCAAAACTCTCTAACTCCTAATACAATTATACAATGAAATCACAATCCAAATCACAAATACATTGCAACATTACATTCCTAATAAATCACCAATTGCTACATTCTAATTTAATTTTAATGCACAATATCTTGTAATTAAACTATATTATTTTTTAATTAAATTTGTTATAAGTTTTATACATTAATTTAACTATTAACAATTGCTATGTTATATCTATATTTTAAGTTTCTAATTTAATTTTAGTGCATAATATTTTGTAATTATACTATATTATTTTTTAATTAATTTTGTTATAAGTTTAATACATTAATTTAACTATTAAAAATTGCTATGTTATATCTATATTTTAAGTTTCTAATTTAAATTTAGTGCATAATATTTTGTAATTATACTATATTATTTTTTAATTACATTTTTTATAAGTTTTATACATTAATTTAACTATTAACAATTGCTATGTTATATCTATATTTTAAGTTTCTAATTTAATTTTATATAAACTATGTTGTAATTATATTATATTAATCTATATTTTTATATATTATAATTTTATAATTTTTGTTATATTAGGATTCTATTTGAACAAGATTCTTATCGTGCAGGATCCCGTTTGAACTAATGTTATAGCGTTTGAACGGGACAAATCCAGATTCCAGACACGAAACAGAGACAAAACATTTGCCACAAAACACAATTTTCACAATCACAATCTCATAAGATGTATATTGTCAGAGTGTCCATTTTAAATGGGATTGCACAAATACAAATATACAGCATGCATCTTAACATAATTAATTAAAATCTATAAATTATCAAAAATCTAAAAATTATAAATATTACCTTGAATTTAAGCAATCCAAACAAAAGTATCAATCCACAATACCTATATAAGTAGAAAACACATTATGAGAAAACCTAAATCATGTGCAATAAACTAACATTAATGAAACTCGAAATACAAAAAAACATAGAAAAAAAAACATACATATTGTTTGAACCTCTCCTCTCTCTCTCAAGAATCCCTTCTCTCACTAAGTCTGTGAATATCTCTCTCTCCACAATACTCTCACACACACAAAATTAGAAAGTCGTGCTCTGCCTCCTATTAAACATTCATCAACTGTGAAAATGAACTGGAGGTTCAGGTATATGAATCTGTGAAGTCCCGTTCGAATTGGAAATTTATCCATTCGAACACGAAAATTTCGAATAGGTGCCAAATCTGCCGCATTTTATTTCACTTTCAAACGTGTCATTTTGTTGTTCGATCTAACAAATCAGAATATTCCTTTGCATATTCTTCAAATATAGACTAGCTCAAAGGGTATTTTCGTAACACTGTTCGACCAGAGCGTTCGAATGAAGAATTTTGACGTTCGTATAAACTAACATTCAGAGTATTTGGCTCGAAATTTCCCTCCAAACACATTCCACAAGATAACATTGTTCGAACGGGACATTATTGGGTTCGAACCATTCACAAAATATTTTAATATTATATACTATATAATAACTATATATTTTACCAACTATTTTATATTATAATTGATAATATATAATGTACTACAAGTCTAATAGTTAATATAATACTTATACTATATACTAACTATTAATATATAGTGCTTATTAATATATATACTTTTGATCTTCTAATTTTGCACTATATATTATATAACTTACTATCTTGTGATATAAAATATAATAACTATAGTTATAGTAACTTATAATAGTAACTAGTAACTATCGTAACTATAGTAACTAGTTACTATAGTTACGATAACTTGTATAGTTATCATAATTTATAATACTTGCACTAAAATAACTATAGTAACTATTTTAACTATAGTACTTATAATAACTTGTATAGTTATCAAAACTTATAATACTTACATTGCAGTAGCTACATAACTAATAACTACTATATATATATATATATATATTAATTATTTTAACTTGTATAGTTATTATAACTTATAATGCTTATACTGTAGTAGCTATAATACTAATAGCTACTATATATATATATTAATTACATTAAGTTGTATAGTTATCATAACTTATAATAGCTATAACTATATAGTAACTATATAATACTTACATTGTAGTAGCTATATAGCTAATATCCACTATATCTATATTTATATTAATTAAATTAACTTGTATAGTTATCATAACCTATAATAGCTATAACTATATAGTAACTATATAATACTTACATTGTAGTAACTATATAGCTAATATCCACTATATCTATATTTATATTAATTAAATTAACTTGTATAGTTATCATAACTTATAATAGCTATAACTATATAGTAACTATATATAATACTTACACTGTAGTAGCTATATAACGTATAACTACTATAGCTATATAGTAACTATATATAATACTTACACTGCAATTATATAACTAGTAACTATAGTTAGTGTTATAATATTATATAACTATAGGAGTATAGTAATCATAACTTATATATAGTACCTATATAATTTAGTCATCGTAATTATACTAAGTACTTAAAGCACTGGCATTGGACTCATCAAATGAGTTCAATCTTCAAAATTTGATGAATTCATGTTTAAAATCACTACATTGGATTCACCAAACATTAAAATCTAAAACTTTTGACGAATTATGCATTACAATTCATCTTCAAATTTGAAGACTGACTATTCACACTCTATAACTATTATTTTATTTACTAAAATTATTGTTTCCCAATTTTGAGCCACGATATATTTAAGTTGGGAAACAATAATTTAAGTATTAAATTAAATTATTAATTAACATATAATTAGTATAATTTTAAAATATGAAAGAAAAATAAATTAAAAATATTATTATTAAAAAAACTATATTATATTATTATTTTGATGAATCCAATGGCTAATTCAATGTGGGGTTATGGATAGGGAGGTTTTGAGTTTATGAAAAATATGTACTTTTCATCAAATTTTGAAGATGAAAATGATAAATCCAATATTAATGCTCTTACTATGTACTTAGTATAATATAAACAATATATTTAAAAATAATATACTAAATATATTAATTAAAAGTATTATAATACTATTATTAGTTTCATTTTTATACTTTTGTACTTTGTAATATTATTATTATTATTATATATTACTATTAGTAATATAATTATAAATATATTAATGTAATAACCGTTCGAACAGATATTTATCCAGTTCAAACGAGACGACATGGTCATTATAGACCTAGTTCGAATACAATGAAACAAAACTCTCTCATTCGAACCAACAACCATCGAGAGCCTCCGAGTTCGCCCCTTAACTTCGCCGCGAAAACTGCTACTCAACCGTTGTAGGAACCCCACATTTGAACTTCTAAGATGTATGGGTCAACTCTCCACCTCTATTATTTAGTTTTTTGCACGAATGCGATGTGTTTGGGGGTATGGATTTCGAATTCGAAATCCACCCATTTTGGTGTATTTCGTGGAAATAACATCAAAATAATCGGTAGAAATGATTGGACTTTACTCCTTAATCATTTCTACCGATTAAAATAAAGGATAACATCTAGATAGGAAGTTTTTCAGTTCAGGGCTGATTCGACTCAGCCATAGCTGTTTGGCTTCTTCCGTTCGAATAAACTCTAGTTTGTTTGAACGCTTAGTTGCCAAATAGCATTATTTATGTTCGAACAAAATAAATTCGTTCGAATGAACAAAGAAACTCTATTTGAATAAACAGAACAGTCCATTCAAATAGAGTTTACTAGTTCAAACAGACTATGTTCTATTTAAATGAATTATTTCAATTCAGTTCAGTATACTATAATTCTTCACTAATATAATTTAAATATTATGTAAATTATATTCTTACTTTCATTATGGTTAAACAGTATATTAATGGCATCCAGAGGAAGAAAACGTGCGAGAGATCAGCCCAACAAAAGTGGTGGATCAGCAGGTCATGCTCCGGAGACGAGGCCTACACTTGTCGAGTGTCCAGTCATTTTGTCTGACTTCTCCGATCTTTCATGGGAGGGACGGAGCATACAGTCCATCTTCACCGAGCAGGGATGGATACCGATCTGTGAGTAGCAGGGGATTGCATATCCAGAGATGGTCGATGAGTTCTACCGTGCCATGGGAGAACTTAGCGTTGATACTCTGTTCTACACAATATCAGTCCGGGGAGTAAGTATTAATTTCTCTCTCCGCATTATTGCTGAATTCCTTGACATTCCCCGTATAGCCGACGCATATCCTGTAGTGACTACACGAGGACCAGCGGCTGCACCATCTGATTCTGACACACTGGCCACATCCTCCACGCTATCCCCGAATGTAGATTCGGATGCTACTTCGGATGGTAGCGAGGATGAGGATCTACCTGATGATGGTCTCACAGACGATCAGGTGCGTCAACTAGTGTGAGACCCATCAGCTCCTCCATATGATGAGAGCAAGGTGATCCGACAGGCCAATTGTATAGGATTTTTCAGAATATTTAATTTGATTGTTGGCTATAACATCGATCCGAAAAAATACAAGACTGATTTCGGGATCAATCGAGCCAGATTTTTGTTTCAGATAGCATAGGGGGATCTCATTGATCTGGCATTGTATTTATTCATCCGCATTCGATCGGAGTCACACTTTTCCAGTGGAAGTAGTCTATCATTTGCACTGCTTATATCTAACCTCCTACTCCGATCGAGGGTTACAGTGTCGGCCATTGAGTGAAGGTCACCACAGATGAGACCCCTTAACAAGATCACATTCAGCAAGAGCAAGGGACACTTGCGGAAGACTGCACCAGAACAGCCTAGTGATCCTCCCACAGATCCAGCTTCTAGTAGTGAAGCTGCTATTGAGAGACAGCCTCTTGAGGCTACTTTGGATCAGGTACGAGCTCTGTTTGTGAAGTTCGTTGAGCCCATCATGGACAAACTTAGGGATCTGGAAGGATATATTAAAATGTTGCAAGGGGATATTGAGATACTAAGGACCCAATGATCGTTTTAGTTATTATTTTACTTTTTTATATTGTATTGAACATATATTTGAGATGTAATTAATGTATAAGCTTTATTTTTCGTATTTACTATTTTGTTTATTTTTTTCTTTTTACTTGCCGTTCATGATAATATAAAAAATGATAATACTATCTTTTAAAGTTATATTTACATAAATGTAACATAAAATAAATCACTATTGAAGTTAATTACATAAAATATATTTATAAATTTATAAATATTTTAACTCACCGCAAATAATAAAATATAATATATACACATTTTTATATTTTGAAAATGATAAAAAATTAATGAAAAAAATATTTATTACTTTAATGGAAAAAATATATGCACAAATCCATACTAATAAAAAAATTAATTGAAAAAATGTTCGTTCGAATAATGAAGTTTAAGTTTGAATGGTTATTAACTTTTTTCGGGAAAAATAAATTAATTTCCCGTCAATATTATTATTCGAACAGATTATATACTGTTCGAACGGGCATTAATTCCATGTTCGAATCTATTTTTTTCGTTCGAACAGTTTTCTTTTTTTGAGACGATTTTGTTCGTCACAAAATATCTTGTTTGAATGAATATTTTTCCGTTAGAACGAATTTAGTAGCTCAAGTATTTTTGGAGATGAAATGTGAATTTTGTCTCTAAAAATAATTTTTAGGGACGGAATTTAATTCATCCTTAACAAATTTCGTCCTTAAAATTTAAATTTCTTGTAGTGCATGTACTTGACTTAGAAAGATAGTATCCTAGTTATATAATAATTCAACCAAACCAACTTTATTGCCATCTTTAGAAAGATAGTATCCTAGTTACATTATTACCACAATACTACCAAGATGGTATAAAATGTGCCCAGCGAATTAAAATAAGAAAAAGTTAAAAGAAAAGAAACAGAACTAGAAACAAATTGAACAAAACACAATTTTATTTTGTTTTCTTGTCTTTCAGAAAATTCAAGCCGGACAAGTTACGTGTTTTGACTTTGTCTACCGTCGCGGTCGTGCAAACAATCCATCAAGTACAAACAAACTCCCATGTTTGAGTCTTTTCTACGGAAGAGAAGCCGCATCACGTCAAACATCAATCAGTACCGTTCAGAACAGCATATGCCCCTTCCTTGATCAAATTCCACGCGGCAGCAACGTGGTGTTCTTCCGTGAGTGTGGACCCCACTGCAAACCTCAGAATATACATCCCCCCGACCTTCGTGTGAGTCATGTAAACTCGCCCGGTCGAGTTCACCCAGTCGAGTAGCTTCCGGTTCAACGCCTCCGTATGACCCGGATCTTCGCCTGAAAATGGGTTCAAACGGAAGCACACCAGGGCAAAGTTCCTCGGCACGACGACTTCGAAACGTGGGTCCGACTTCACGAGCCCCTCGAACGTCTTGGCCATCCGGACGTCGGACCGGATGTGGCTCTGGAGATTCGCGACGCCGTAGCTTCGCAGCACGAGCCATAGCCGGAACGACTTGAATTTGCGACCCGTACCCACTTGCCAGTCCTTATAATCCACTACCGAGTTGGACTCACTGGGTTTGTTCTTCAAGTACTCCGGGTCGGTGCTCAGGGCTTGCACCAATAGGCTTGGGTGCTTCACCCACAAGCAACAACAGTCCAAGTAAGTGAGCAGCCACTTATGGGGGCTAATACTCAGTGAGTCAACTCGTTCGATCCCGTCCAAGTAGTGCCTGAACTCGGGACAAATGCATGCACTACCGCCATACGCAGCGTCCACATGCATCCACATGCCAAACTCACTCGCCACGTCTGAGAGCGGCGGGAGAGGATCGATGGCTGTGGTTGAAGTTGTTCCCACAGTAGCACAAAGATAAAGTGGGACCAACCCGGATGCCACGTCAGCCTCCACAGCCAAGCGAAGGGTTGAAGCGGATAAAGCAAAAGCTGTGTCAAGGTTTGTGGGGATAGCCTTGACGTTGCATGGAGATATTCCAGCCAATTTGGCAGCCTTGGTGAAGGTGGAATGCGTCTGATCAGAGCAATATACCGCTAGCTTTGGGATGGTAGCAGTACTCCCACGCGTACGTAGCATGCGGTCTCTGGCAGCAATGAGAGTGACAAGAATCGCGTCACTCGAGGTGTTTTGAATGACACCACCACCGGTACCGGAGAACATGAAGGTGTTAGGAAGTTTGAGCATGTTAGCCAACCAGTCCGTAACTATCATTTCCAGCTCCGTGGCTGCGGGCGAGGCAAGCCAGTTGAAACCAACCGCATTGAACGAAGTGCACAACATTTCTCCTAGGAAAGCAGCGGTGCTAACCGTGGCCGGAAAGAACCCAAAGAAGTTTGGGCTAAGCCAATGGGTCATGCCGGGGATGATGTCCTTGGTTACGTCGGAGAGAATGGTCTCCAGCGGCTCCGGAAGGTATGGTGCAGTTTGGGGGAGGCGGGCTCGGAGGTAGTCAGGCTGGACCTGGGTGAGAACAGGGTAGGTTTCAACTTGTTTGTAATAATCGGCTATGAAGTCGACCACTTTGTGGGCTTGGTTTCGGAAATCTTCGGGGTCTAAGAACTTGAATTCGGAGGAGGTGTCGGCGGAGCAATCAAGGCTACCCATATCAGCGTTTGATTGGATCGAGGATGAAAACAAGAAGTTTGAGAGTTCGAACTAGCAGGCGGCCAGAGAGGTGGTGCAAAATGGCGTGGAGGATTGAGGGGCTTTTAAATGGAGCTGGGATGTGGAGTGTGGCCAGCAAGTGCGTACGAAAATTAAATGATGGTAATATTTTAGCGGTTTTTCTTGGAGTATTGAGGTTTTCTAGTCAAAAGAATTGTCCAGTCAAGTTAACCCGCGATGACCGGCTGGTTGTGAAGTGAAGAGCTAGCTAGCTGATAATTATATAGCCAGGTTTCTGATATTATGCATGCATGCTTGAGATCATCTTCGTCATCGCTCTTTAACCAGTACTGTCGGATCGAGAATGGAAATAATTCACCTGTGCAGCTTGACCTTCATTCCAACTTCTAGTAAGGATATAGAAAAAAATTGTTTTTATTTTTTATTTTTGAAAAGAAAAATGGTTATTTGACAATTTCTTTTTTCTAATGCTGCTGGGGTTTGGGGTTCTTGATCATCAGATTTTTTTTTTTTTTTTAGAGGGCAGGGCCGAGCCTTGCCCCCTTGCATTTAACAGATGTCGTTCTTGTCTGGGTTAACTAGCTAATACTACTACTACTTGAGCTTCCGCTCATGCTGCAGGCTACATATATATATTCTTGATGATCTTATAAATATATTGATTGATGCCATGTATTTTTATAAGGATAAATGTTTGATACATAAAAATATTTTTAAAAAAGTTTAAATTTATATATTAATAGATTTGATGTGATATGTCATATTATAAAATTTTATTAATTTTATTATAATGTTGATTTGATGAATCCTATCATTTTATAAATTTATGTTGATAAATCGATCATTCAGATAAGAATCATTAAAATATAAAATGTTGAATGTTGAAAATGGGAAACTTTAAGATAAGGACGACCATTCTCTCCAAAGGGAGACGCTTTGACAGCCTTTTCACACCAATTCAAAGAGTAGATCATCTTGTGCAGATCGGTCAGCTAGCTCCTTCAGGCCTAATTTGTTTTAGTAGATTAGATAAGATTAGATAAATTAAGATTAAAATTAAAAAATTAAATAAAATATTATTAAAATATATTTTTTAATTTTAATTTTATTTTAATATTTAAAAAAATTAAATTTTTTTATTTTATTTTATATTAAAATAAAATATAAAGCAGGCCGCCATAACTAATATTGTTACCGGCTAAAATTAAAGCCTGTTGCTACCTAATATGCATGGTCTCCAGTGGCCGTGGTTCCCGAAATTCTGAAAATTTCATACCGAACAACACATTTTAGAATATATATTATAAAATAAAAATATTTTTATAAAATGATATTAATTTTATAACATATTTTATAAAAAGAAAATGATTTATACATAATATTTTGTACAACACATTACACAACAATATTTTAAATGAAAGATATTTTTATAAAATATCTAATAAAAGTAACATAATTTTATAAAAATATCTTCATTTTATAATATTATTGTGTAATGTGTTGTATAATGTGTTGTGTGTATATCATTACTATTTTATTTCTTTTTGGATGGTGCTAGCTAGCAGGCGGCCCCTCGGAGTATAGTACAAATTTAAAAGTTTTTTTTTTAAATTTTCTTTTAAGTTTTTTTTTAACTTATTTAATCATTCCAAAAATTTTTAAAAAATATACAATTTTATTCATAATTACTTCTTTAAATATTAAATAAAAAAAATTAAAATATTTGTGCGGTAACTTTGACCGATAACATTAAGGGGGCTAATTAATTAGCATTTTCTATTCTTTTATCGAAATGCATTATAAAACATTTTGTTTAATTAAAAAAGAAAAAAAATTATTTGTAAATCTATTTTTTGACACCCAATATATGATCATTGAAGTGATTTCACAAGGATTAAAAAAAACAAATTATCAATTTTGTTAATTTTTATACTACTACATTAATAAGTTCTACAACAAATACTGATGTGTTGATGCAGTACTACTAGACATGCATACATGTAATAAAATTCGTACTGTGATACTCAAAAAACTAATTGGAAACATATATATATATATATATATATATATAATTGATCAATTTTTTTTTTTACTTAGAACACTATATATAGTACTAGTCTTTTCACTCCCTAATGTTTTTTAGTAATGATCATATATACACTAATATGTCTTTTATAAATATTTTTTACAATTTATTTTACAATCAACCAATATAATTGTGTTCTTTTATTAAAAATAATTTTAATTTTTATCAGTGCTTCATTTGGAATATTATAAGGCCGGTTCATGTAAAATTGTTATAAATTGATATTTTTCTAATATTAATTTAGTATATACTTTTTTTCTCTGCTAATTGCATATATGCATAGATCATATATAGGTATAAGACCGGCCATATATATATTTATATATATATATATATATATATCAAACTCTTATCGGTATCAATTTCAAATCTTGAAATAAATTTAAATTTAACTTTCTATCCAAAAAAGTAGGTGGTAATACCTTGTCATTGCAGCGGTCATTTATATATAAGTACTCCCCATGCACGTCCCTCATCTCACCTACCGGAATCATGCATGCGGTTCACCAACAACAAGAAATAGATACATGCGCTCATGATATCCAAAACTAAAATTCCTTCGAACCAACAAATCCTCATGAAGCCTAATGCTTTTAAACCGACAAACTTATTGGATTTGTTTGGGAACACAGTTATCCTCAGATATTTTGAAACCATATATGGCCTCCGGCACTCATGACTTATATCCAAGTGTAGACATAGGACACACAAGTTTTTAATTAACTGGGTTCAGATACATGGTGATCTGCCGAAGCATGGTGATGATGACTACAGAGAATGGAGAAAAGATAGCTAGGCTAAGTCCTCGGCAATCTCCAAGCTATAGGACCATGCTTCTGTTTGTGCGTGGTGTCAAATGCAAATTAAACTTATGTAAGGCTGAAATTAGAACTTGATGTAAATGAACCATTCCATATATATCCCACGCCAAAATTTACCTGACGCCTGAATTTACTTAATTCAGGTATGAAAGGCAATGATCTGAACTTATATGTTTCTCGATCCTCATGTCATGGTCAGCTTGGCCACAATTAATAATGCACCAAGCTAGCCTGCTTTTACATGCTGTTTAGACCCCCCATCTCCAGTACTCCCCTTTGGAACACGGCTCAGTACTGCTGATAACTTTTGTCACCATCTATTTGGGAAACAACTGCTAGAAAATTCTAATATTCCTATCCAACCACAATTGCATGGCATGCAGCACGATGCATGCAAATTAAGCCCAATATTCCATCTGGAAAATAATTAATTAATATCGATGTTTAATTAGCTTTTGTATTACTATTTTGCTCCCAATATCTCTTTTATAATTGTTTTACGACGAATATATAATTAATATAATTGAATTATTTTATTAAAAGTAATTTTAATTTTATAAAATGTTCATTCATTTAAAATATATAGGATTAATTATAAACTTATTGTACTTAAGTATATAATTTTTCAACATTTTTTATTTTTTTCCTAATTTTTTTGCTCTACTAATTCATGCAGGCAATTAAGATCGACATAGCCGATCGAGTATTAATTAGTGCATTAAAAAAAAATCTAAAATCACATTTTATATCATCCCTGTACTAAAAAATCAATAATTTATTTATGGTCTGTCATGAAAATGTTAGTTCTACTGAGAATATGATCTACAGTATTATTTGTACTTTTTTTTAATTTAATGATTAAGAAAATATTATTTAATAACTTAACTTAATGAATTTTTTTTCAGTATTTATGGGGTTTAAAAAATATTTTAAAAAATAAACTTACACGTTTCAAAAATTGTCGGTGAACGTAGCAGTCACCAAATCAAAATGTGGTTGCCCGCCCCGATCGAGTTTTGACATAATCCACAGTACATGCCTTTTCTTTATTTAAATAACTTTTTTAGGAGTTTTTAAAAAATGAATGCGTGCGTAGATTTCATTTGGATAATATGAGTGCGTAGATTTCATTTGGATAATATAAGATAAAATAAAATGGAATAATTTTAAATGAATTAAATAAAATATTTTTAAAATATTATTTTTTAATATTATTATTATTTTAAATTTTAAAAAAATAAATTATTTATTATATTTTATATAAAAATTAAAAAAAATTATAATTATGAGATGAAATAAATTTAGAATATTTTTTTATCGAAAAATGATACTCTTCCAATTGAGTTTACCGCGGGTAGCTCCCACTTGAAGTTTTTTTTTAAAAAAAATATTTACTTAATAATTAAATAAATGTTTTTTAATAATATTATAATTTTTTTATTTTTTAAAAAATATTAATTAAAAAAATACATGTACGAAAACATAAATATATATATATATATATATATGTGTGTGTGTGTATCCCCTAACTAACGGTAGTTCACCCGCGTGGTGGCTGACAGGCTGTAGAGCTACCTAGCGATTGATAGGAAAGGTGGCTGTAGAGCTACCGTTCTTTTGTCCAACGTGTACCTAAAACAAAGGATTCAGAGCTGGGGTCTTTCTAATTTTAAAACGTGGAAAACACCAGGCCAGGCAATGTTGATTTTGATAAGATCATAAGCCTGCGTGCATCCATGGAAACTCGTGCCTTTTGGAATTTAAAATTTAATGCGAGCACTGATGTTCACTCCTTTATCAAAGGATTAGAGCATTGCTACATAACTTTCACCACACTCCACACTTCACATATTTTTAAATTTTTTAAATTTTTAATATTTTTTTAAGTTTATTCTTTTTAAATTATTTCAAATTATTTATTCATTATTCATATAATAAATATTTAATAAAAAAAAAAATAATAAAAATTAAAAATAACGTGAAATGTGGAGTGTTAGGAGGTTGTGAAGATTTTTTGAAAGAATTATCCGAACCTTATCCATTTAAAGATTTTAGATATGATTCCACGTATATAATTCCAACTAGTACTTTTGTATCCATTTATCAAAGTTTCAAATGTATATATAAAAAAAAAAAAAAAAAAGTCAAGAGATCAATGAAAAAATTGCATATTTAAAAGTTGTATTTAATATTATTTTTTTCAGATAATCTCTTGCGCGCAAGGGGTGAACACAATTAGGCTTCGTTTGGAATCACAACTCCTCTCAACTCATCTCAATTCATCATTACAATTTTTTCAAATTTCAACATAAAATATAATAAACAATTCAACTTTTTCAAATTCTAAAATAATAATAATAATAATAAATAATATTCTAACAATATTTTATTATCTCAACTCAACTCACTTCAACATCCAAACGCAACCTAAATCAAACGCATTATATTTAAAGAAAGATGTGGTGCAGTAAAATATTTTATAAAAATAAATTTATAAATTGATATAATTTTATATAAAAATAATTCTATATACAATCATAAAATGCGTAAACGTCGCGTAATCGTTTTAAAAGTGAGTAGAGTTTACGATTAAAAAATTAATTTTTTTCATATGAATCTCATATTTTATTTATTTATTTTTTAAAATAATTATGTGACAGTTACATAATTAACAATTATAAATATATTTTCTCTAAAATTAATTGACATTATTGATAAGAAGGTCCCTAGCTCACATTCACAAATATAACTATTAACCATGACCAAGTTCCTCAAAATTAAGAGACAGGCTTGTTTTATATTTATTATGCAGCGCATATTAAATAGTTGTCAATTGTCTTTCAACTGATCGATCTATGGGGTCATTTTAAAAGTATCATATCAATCAGTAACATTAAAAATGACAAATTTTAAATAATTTTTAATTTGTTATGAAAGTTTAAAATATTATTATTTTAAAATTTAAAAAGATTGAATTGAGATTTAAAAAATTTTAATTATTTATTATATTTTATATAAAAAATTATAATAATAAAAATAAAATAAGAGAAGGAAAGATAAAGATGAAAATTTTAACTCCCGTCCCGCTTTCGAATCATTCCTGCCATGTTTACGCGTTTCCGCGTTTTGCCAAACATCTCTGTCAAACATACTGTCTTGGTGAAGTGACAGCTATCTACCACAACAAACTCCACCTGCCGCGTAAAAGCGTCTATGTATTTTTATAAAATAATATTATTTTTATAATAATATTATTAATTTAAAATATAATTATAAAATATATTGTGAAAGTATTATGAATTTTATCATTTTTTATATTTTTTTAAGAATTATTATTATGATTTGACAAAACTTATTTATAATGAACGATTGTACGTTTTCCTACTGTTTTGTAAATAAGTTTGAACAGTATGATAATAATCGTAAATGTACTGTTTCATTTATTTCGAATCGCAAGAAAGAATCAGGGAGGGGGTCCAGCCAAGTGGCAAGTACATGCCCATCCATTATGCTTTCCACGCTCCAAATTTGTTTGCAGCAATAATTCCTGGACGAGTATGCAGCAAAGCCAATCATTCTGTACTTAAAAAAAAAAAAAAAACCAATCATTCTGACAAAAAAAAGTACTATATACAAAACATTCGTATAGAAAAGGAAATTAAAAAAAAAAAACGACCTAAACGTGTAAATGAAAAATATATATATATTTTTTATAAAACGGATCATAACCTTCCATTAAAAAAAGATTTACAAAATTAACTTAAAATATAAGCTAATTACAATTGTTAGTAGTTTTTCTGTATATTTTCGTGACTGACATGATCTAGTCCAGATGGTAAATTTTTAAAGACTTCGTTTGGATGACAAACATCTCTCAACTCATCTTAACTCATCATTACAACTTTTTCAAATTCCAATATAAAATATAATAAACAATTCAACTTTTTCAAATCTTAAAATAATAATAATATTAAAAAATAATATTCTAACAATATTTTATCATCTCAACTCAACTCAACTCAACTCACTTCAACATCCAAACGCGATTTTAGAAAAAAATCTCCTCTATCCACGATAGAGGTTATAAAACCCCTACCCCAATTAAGCAAGATAGAGTTCACCAAACCCCACCAATAACAATAATTTTGAGATATTCTAAAGGTGGTTTAGACATCTAGAATGTCTTAATATACTTATGAATAGTAATAAAATTGTTTAAATTAAAATATTTTATTACATTTGGAGAAAAAATATAGAAAAAATTTAATCAAAATATCATAAATTAAAAAAATTATTTGAATATAATTTTTGTTTTGAAATTTAAAAAAGTAGTAATATTTTTAGTGTTTTATTTGGGAGTTTGAGAAAATTATAATAATTAGGTAATGATCAGATGACAAAGTTGAATAATTGAAATTGAAAAGTACTTTATTTTTTATTGATGTTAGGGAATGAAATATTTTAGAATATTTTATAACAGTTGTGTTGCCAAATGTATCATGAGTGTCCAAACGAGCCCTTATTTTGATCTAGTGTCTAGTAGTAATCATTTTTGTGGTTTAAAATTTTGAATTGCTAGAATATTCAATCTAATTTTTCAAAACAAAACACAAAGGAAATGATTTGGGAATAACTCAAAATGATGTGCAAAACAAATTTAATCATATGGACATCATGATAAATTGAGTAAAAAACTTTGAGTTTATATGAATTAATGAACATACATATGATTTGTAAAATCAACACTTATTCTAAAAGTTTAAGTTTATAAGAAGAGATAGATTTAATTATTTATATTATATTCTTAACACTCCTCTCATATGTGGGTCAGACTTCTCTCAGTGAGTGGGCCCAATATATGAAATATTTAATTAAATAGGTAGAAAGTAAGATTCGAATTCACCATTTGTCTCAAAAGTTTAAACTTAAAAGAATTGGTTGAATTAGTTATTTGTATTATATTATTAACATAATTTGTGGGTAATATAACATACATATGATTTGTGGGTATTAGAACATATATGAGACTGAAAATAATTTGCTTCTAGTGCTCTACCATAAAATATTTCCAATCATATTTTGTATTAGGACAAATGTACATGACCTTGCTCCAAATTTTGATTTACAATCAAGAGAAGATAACGAGATTGCTAGGAAAAATATTCCCTCAACAGAATTAGGCTAGATCTCGCTTTACAAAGGCCCATGGGCTCAAAGGGCCAGAAACCAATTCTGCAGCCATCAGAATCGGGATCACCAAAATACATAAATACGAAATTCAAATCCATCTGTCATTAATGAGGAAATAATGATGTAACGGACAAGGATAGAAGTCAATGCCCTCCAGGTGATACTCGGCCACGATATTCACCCATTACATTAATGTCTTTGATACATTATTCACTCGTGCAAGCAATATTAAGGCCCTAACGGTCCGCATCTCAACAAGGACCATAGAGAATCATGTCGGAAGGCAAGCCCAACCAAAAAGGGATATTCATCTCGTATAAAAAAAGATTGTGGTACATACCAAAGGGACGGACTGTAATAGAAATTTAAGAAACAACATATAAATTTCAATTTCACTAACTTAAGCATCAGAGGTGTCCCTCACCACCCCTCACCACCTTTACCATTTGGTTGTAGGTTGCTAAAGATGTTTCGCGTGAATACGAAACACGTCCACAATAGTTGATGAAGTTTATGGGATCTTAGAAAACACGAAGTGCCTTTCATATGCCAACAACAACACGCTCTCAAGCAACCCATGATCGAGAAACAACTGCAACAAACGAGTGAGCAAGCGTTACCATGGAAGGAAGCTTTGCAAAAATGGAGGAACGACTAAAGAGAATGACTCTAGAGATGGAAAGCCTCCAATGAGAAAACGAGGCCTTAAGGTGAAAAAGAGCAGATTCTGGAGAAAACGCTACGCCAAGTTGTAATGAGAGAAATGAGGTAGAGTCATAAAGTACAGGTAGACTGACTTTTGACGAGCAAGAGAAGCGAAAAATGCACCACGACTTGCAAAATCTCATGGAGAAATTCAAAGAGATGGTCAAAAGAATAGGTACATCCTTAACTATTAACCATCTACTTAATAGCATAGATTTTTGGTACAACATGGAGATAATGGTGGTACCACTTCCACTGAAGTTCAAAGTTCCTCAAATCAAAATATACAATGGGTCTATGGATCCCACTAAGCATTTGGAGACGTTCAAGGCTCACATGCCCCTCCATGGATTTCCTAGGTAAATCGCGTGCTAAGTCTTCTTTGAACTTGTAGTGCATTGTCCATTGCTTTGTCTCTTTATTTCTCATAATATTTCATTTTTTGCAACATGTAGGCATATGACAAGAACCTACAATTTGGATGTGTATTATATTTAATTATGTTTTCTGTTTTTGTGCATTTTTTTTTTATTTTGTGAAAAACCTTTTCCAACGAGTAAAATTTGCTGGAAATATTTTTTTCGTCCAATAAACTTATTTGCGGCAGTGATCGTTGCAAAAGCTCTCTTTCGACGACAAATTACCCGCTGGGAATACATAATAGCAACAATAATTCTATATAGCTAGAAAAAAAAAAGAAGAAGAAGTCATTTTCGACAATTTATTAACCTTTTGCGATGAATATTACTGCAATTGAATTTTCTCAACGATTTAATGGTAAACGGAAACGCCATTTTCGTATTTTTTGGGACATTTGCGACGGACTAAAATCGACAGGGATAGAAGCTTTTTGCGATGATTTTTGCCTATTGTTAGGTTAACTCAAAAGTGAAGAATTAATTTCGTTGAAAATGCTGCGAACTAAAATCGCCAAAAATGTACAAATGTAGGGATTATATGGGGTTTTGTGACGATTTTGAGCGTTGGAAAAAGCTTTGATTTCTTGTAGTGACCCCATGGTTGAGGTACCTACTTGCAGTTATTTTTAAAATTAGATATTAATGTTACCAAGTTTAAAATTATGTCCTCAATTAGTCAACAAGTAAAAATCCAGATATTGATTAATTGTGTGATCATATTGACGCAATGACAAGTGACAATTCCTTCCATAATTATAGGCCTTTAGGTCACGTAAGTACTTGGGTAGGAAGTATTACATTAGAAACGACTTGAGAAGTACGTAGTTGCCAAATTTTGTTCATTTAATTTTAGTTGAATAAGAGTGGAGTTTTGATTTATCATCAAATTATATTTTATATTGATAATAAAATTATTTATTTATTCAAGCAAGTTTGAGCAAGTTTTTCTTTTTTTGAATCATCAATAAGTACTTCTCATTCATTCATAATCAAACGATGCAAAAACTGCATCTGTTTACACTCTGTCACCAACAAGTTGTTGCTCTAAATTAGTACATAGCATTTCTCTATTAATAATACCAGCAATCTCAATAGGTCCCTTTTCAATCCAGCAACATTCCCCTTCCATTCTCAACGCCCTCTTAGCAAGTTCATGAGCCACACTATTGTCTTCCCTATAAATGAATTCCCCAGACCAATCTTGTCTATGAACCAGTCTGCTTCTCATGTCATCAAAGAACTGAGCCATCGATGCACATATGATTCCCTTCCCTGCTACCCCTTTTATCACTCTTTCAGCATCTCCTTCAAAAACCACATTTCGACCATCTAGTTCCACAACTAGATCCATAGCTCTCCATAAGGTAATAGCTTCAGCCAAATCTGAACTTCCACTAAACATCTTTGAGGCACATAATGAGAATAAAAGCTCTCCCTTATAATTTCTTGCTACTATGCCTAACCCAACTTTGTTATTCAGTTTATCAATAGCAGCATCAAAATTTACCTTTGTTACACCTTCATCTGATGGCTTCCACTTTGTATCTTTTCTTCTTTTGATGTTTACCCCCTTGTTCTGGTTCCCCTCAAGTCTAGATTCTTGAAAACATAAGATCTGATATAGCAACAGTTATCACTTTACTTGGACTATCTAACTTGCCTTCAAATACCATCCTATTTCTTCTGAACCATAAACCTTTCAAGATCATGGCAACCTCTTCTACTTTTTTCTTCTGCAACTTTGACTGCATCTCAGCCCAAATATAAAATAAATCCTTCTCTTCACATGTCCACTTATATAGACCACTCTGACTACAAGTCCATAAGACATGACATACTGTTTCTTCCTGCATACAACAAGTTTGGCCTGTGGCAACCTCAACTACATTCTTCTGGGCCAAGTTCTTCCTTGTAGGCAATATATTGTTTAGTGCTTTCCACACAAACTGCTTGGTAGAGTTAGGAACATTAAGCTTCCATAACCCCTCCCATACATGTTTCTGTTCCAGTCTAAACGAGCATTCCCCATAGTCTACTTTTTCCATATCAGTGCATAAGTGTTATGCACTGCTCACAGAAAACCTTCCATCCTTAGTGAAGCCCCAAAAGCTTTTATCATCATCACCATGCCTGCTGGGTGGTAGACTGCAGATCTGAACAACCTCTTCCTTACTGAATATTTCACAAACCAGCCTCTCATTCCAGCAGTGAATATCCTAAAAAACAAGGGACTTACTTTTGAGTCAGCAGCTATAATACTAACTAGTGATCTCACTTGGAAATTTACAGAATTGGGAAGCCACTTATGATTCCAAATAGATATACTCCTGCCATTACCCACACTCCACACCATACCAGCTTTGATTAGACCTTGTGCCTCCAATAAACTCCTCCACAAGAAAGATGGCTTATAACTAAGCTTTGCCTCAATGAATTGGCTTTTCCTGTAATACTTTTCCTTAAAAGTTTTTGTTGCCAAGGAGTTGACATTCTGTTGCAGCATCCACCCTTGTTTGGTAAGCATAGCCTTATTAAAAATATTGACATCCCTGAACCCCATTCCACCTGCCTTTTTGTTTTCACCCATTTTACCCCAATTCTTCCAATGAATACATTTTCCTTCCTTTTTATTACTCTACCAAAACCTTGCTATCATGAAATTAATCTCACTGCTCAGCTTCCTTGGTAATCAAAACACATTCATGGTATAAGTGGGAATAGACTGTAACACTGCCTTGATCAGAACCTCTCTTCCTGCACTTGATAAAAATGAGTTTTTCTAGCTATGAATTCTCCTCCATATTCTTTCTTTTATGCTCTTAAACGTTCCATACTTTGATCTTCCAACAATAGTTAGGAGGCCCAGATATTTCCCATAATCCCCACATATAACTGCACCACCATCTTGCAAAACATCCCTTTGATTGAGAGTACTTGTGTTAGAGCTAAACGGGATAAATGTTTTCTGTCTATTCAGCATTTGGCCAGATGAATCTTCATAGACCTTCAGTATGTCAAGTATTGTCCTCCAATCCTCTTTACTTGCTCTACTAAAAATCACACAATCATCTGCAAAAAGCAGATGAGTGATTCTAGTCCCACCTCTAGCAGCAGCTACCCCCTTCATTTTCCCTTTTGCTTCAGCAGCACACAATAGTGAACTAAGGCCTTCTGCACATAGAATGAAAAGGTAAGGAGACAAGCGGTCTCCTTGCCTCAATCCTCTTGTTGGGATAAAACTCTCACCCTCCTTTCCATTAACCAAAACAGAATAAGAAACTGATACCACACAATTCATTATCAGCTGGACCCATTTTTCACTAAAACACAGCTTCCCCATTATAGACTTCAGAAAATTCCACTCAATTCTATCATATGCTTTTGACATATCAAGCTTTAAAGCCATGCTTCATTCTCTTCCTTTCTTCCTTGTCTTCATAGTGTGTAGTATTTCATATGCCACCATAACATTCTCAATTATTGATCTACCTGGTACAAATGCACTTTGGAAGCTAGATATTATATGGGGTAATACATGCTTAAGCCTATTTGCTAATACCTTAGCTATAATCTTTTACACGACATTACATAATGAAATGGGTCGAAAATCATTCACAGATAATGCCACATCAATCTTTGGAATTAAAACAATATTAGTATAGTTCAAAGTACCAGGCATACCTCCCCCATTTAGAACTTCAAACACTGCCTCACACACTCAAGGACCCACAGCTTCCAAGTGATGCTGGTAGAATGCTGCTCCAAACCCATCTGAACCTGGAGATTTAAAAGGACCCATTTGTTGTAGAGCATCAAAATCTTCTTCCTGGGTGAAAGGAGCCTCCAGATCAGCATTCATCTCCATTGTCACTCTTTTGTCTATGCCTTGTAAACATGTCTTAATATCAGCTTCCTTTGGATTAGAGGAAGTATAAACCTTCTGAAAATGATTCTGGAATGCTAGTGCAATATTAGCCTCTCCGAACCTCATGCTTCCATCATAATCCTTGACTTTTTTTAATAAAATTATGTTTTCTTCTCTGTGTAGCGCATGCATGGAAAAATCTGGTGTTCTTATCCCCTTGTTGGTACCAATGCCTTTTTGCCCTTTGCCTTCATTTGAGATCCTCTTTATGCAGTAATTCTCCCACTTCCTTGTGTAACTGCACTATTTCCACTTCATTTTGTTGATTTTCTTCATCTTGTAACTTTTTTAGCAATATAGACTTATCTTTCAGTTCTTTTTCTGAGGTTGATCTGGCAACTTTACTCCATTTTGCCAAAACCATTCTACAAATTTGAAGTCTTTGTTGAGCTTCTCTTACAGGATCTTCCCTTGTACCCTCCTTCAACCACACCTCACTTACTAATTTCTTACATCCTTCATCCTTGCCCTAAGCCACTTCATATTTAAACGAATTCTTATGCCCTCTAGAGCCTGCAATCTGGTTCCAATAAGAAAAGCACAAAGGTCTATGATCAGAACTTCTAGCAACCAGAGTTTCTATTTTAATTGTGTTAAAATAGTCCAGCCATCCACTATTTGCTAATCCTCTATCCAATCTTTCTAATATAAAAGTTGAATCTTTGTGTCTGTTGCATCAAGTAAACTTTGAATTTGTCCATCCCAAATCATATAGCTCCCCCATCTCTAGAACCTGTCTGAATTTGTTCATTTGAGCTACACTTCTCTCATTGCCTCCTCTCTTCTCATCTTGTGTTAAGATTTCATTAAAGTCCTAGGCATGTTATTTGAGGGTTTTAATGACACCAAAATATCCCACGATGCTTGCCTCTTACTAACCTCAGGGTGCCCATAAAAGCCAGTAAACTGCCACTCAAAAGCCTTCTGATCAGCCTTAATACATGTAGTAACATGGAATCTGGAATAAGACTAAATTGACACCCCTATCTCTAGCTTCCACAATAAAACCAACCCTCCACTTCTTCCCAATGGATGAACCACAAAAACAACCCTCAAAATTCAATTTTCTCTTTAGATATTCCCATCTATATAAATCTAACTTAGTTTCCATCAAGAAAACTAAGTCTGGTCTCTTCTCCTTCACTAGACAATGAAGGCCATGAACTGCACAGGGGTGACCCAGCCCCCGGTAGTTCCAACTTAAGGTTTTCATTGTTCTTGGTGGCGTTGCTTAGCAGCCGCCACCAAGTTAACATATGCAATGGAACAGTCCCCTTTCCCATTGTCTTTTAATCTCTTCCTTCCTTCCTCATTTGCATAACATTCATCTTCATTTACTACTCCCCTTTTCTTAGACCTGGTTATAGATTTCTCTTGCGTAGTCATACCTTTCTCCCTCGCACGTTTCTTCCACCCTTCTTTGTTACTACGAAGCCTACACACATTGTCCAGCACATTGTTCTCAGCACATGTTTCAGGATAGCTTTCTGCATGAATCAGGCTCTCATATACCTTCCCCTCATTTCTCAACGTTGTTTGTGTCTGAGCAATATTAAGTTGGGCTGAACCCAGGCCCAGGCCCAGGCCCGAACCCATCTCATCATTATAACTACCCTCCTTATCAGCCAAATTTGAATTCTGGTTGACACATCCCGATTCCCCCTCCTCAGTATCTCTCATATGTGCTCTACCCTTATCTCCAACCCCTTCATCCTCATCTAATTCAATCCCCTTATCTTTCATAACTGCCATCATATCATTCCCCTTTTGTTGAGTACATGCTACAAATTCAACACTCTCATCCTCATCCAAATTCAAATTTGAATTTGAATTAGTCCCTTGATATTCACCATTTTGCTCGCCCGAAGCAGTTTCTGGTTTCCCCCCCTCCTCTGGTCTCATCTTCCACCTCTCGCCATCCCCATGGCTAACCTTCCCACTGTAATAACTCCTCCTTGAATATGTAGACTCCGCACGAAGCCATGAGCCAAATTGCTTAATTTTTTCTGCATGCTGAGCCAAATTTTCACTTTTCGACGTACATCCTCTTGCTTCATGAGCTATATACCCACACATAAAACAAACTTTTGGCAATTTTTCATATTTAATGGGAATCCAGACTTTATCACCCTTCACACCAATCATTCTACCTCTGGGCAATGCTTGGTGCAACTTCATTTCAATCTTGATTCGTAGGAACTTACCCCATCCTATCCCATCATCCGGGATATCCACTTCTAAAACATTGCCAATTGTCTTACCGATCTGCACCCCACACACTCGATTCATATATGCTAACGGTAGGTTGTGAAACTGCACCCAAAACTTTTCACATTCAAATCTAATTTTATTTGGTTGGTTAAGCCCATCAAATAACTTCAAAGCAAACAAACCATTTTCGAACAACCATGGTTTCCCAACTAACACCTTATATTGTCAGCATGTGTAGCAAATGTTATTGTAAAGACATTTGCTCCACACTCATGAAACACTGCCTGTTTACTTATTTTCCAAACCTTAGCCATTGTTGAGGAGATCACTTCCTTGCTTACTATATGATCCGTAAACAACTTCTCCACCAAACTTCAATCACCCTTCTCCTTTGTTTCAGTCATCCCTTCTATTTCTAGATCCAGCACACTCACCTCACTCTCTGATAATCTCAACTTACTCCATCTCTCATGTATATCATCCATCTTCTATTACTTGAAAACTAGCCCAAGCAATAGATCTCACCAGTTTCTACCTTAAACTCCACCTTGTACCCTCAGAGAGAGAACGAGAGAAGACTGAGAAGAGTAATAAGATAATTATAATTTTTTAACAAGTTTGAGCAAGTTGGAGTTTGTTGAGGAGGTACTTAATTAATTTGACAAATTAATAGATTTATTATATAATATCTTCTAATTTTATCTACAAATTTTAACAAATTTTGAGTTTTTTGTAAATATTTTTATATAGTTTATATTACATAAACCAATGGCTACATTCATAAGGACTAAATTAATTAGTAACACATATAGTATTAGGAACATAATTTCCTTTTATCTTTGAAATACTTAGTATATTCTCATTGTAAAGTTAAAGATAGTACTATTAAAATAAATAAATAGGAAATTATTTAAGTTGCATCCTTTAGTAATAAATCATAATTTCTTACTTAAAAATGACGAATTTGATAAAAGATTAATAATAAATTATCGAGTAAATTTATTTTGTTTACAGCCTTGGGCACATCCTTACACAAAGGCCCTCTATTTTATTTTAGTTCTTAATGTTTTAGCCCTCCTTGATGATTAATAGTTTTTTAATTGAATTTATTTGTTTTAAGACTTAGAATTACCCACTTGATCAGCCAATAAACGATATATATATATATATATCTACCTATATATATAAAGAGGCTATCAAACGGAAATTTCTTGTTTTAACGGTGGTAAGTAATTTTAATTATTTTCCGTTATGTTTCCGTTAAATCCGTCTAGGCATCAAACTTCACTTGTCGAGACATTGGTTGCTGTAAAAGAATATTTATGAGAAAGGAAAATAACGCTTCCAGTACCGAGTGCCTCTTCGTATTCATCTCTCTCGCTTCGTCTTCCACATGAGAGTTCCCGAAAATAGCAGGGCAGAATGTGTTCAAAGAGAGGAAGGAAACTACAAACATAAAATTCAACAGAAGGTGCATGGAGGATGGTTTCACCGTTCCAGAAACTAACCTTCCTTTGATTGGCTCCAAGAGATCTAGACCTTTTTGGTAGAACAAAGAAACCTGCAGATATACTTAGGTGATTGGAGAATGGTTTCAGTACCGTTCCATATATTTTCCTGATTTGGCTTGAATCTTGTTCTCTTTACTTTCCGAGTTAAGTTGATCGTTTCATCAGCTTTTTGTATGTGCTTTGTATGCCAACCCCCATAATCTCTCTCGGAGTGTTCAAATCCCTCCTTCAGCGTCGCTCCAAAGCCCTCTCGCTCCTCCATTCCTCCACTACCATTGCTAACCATAAGGTTAAAATCTGCTTCTAAAATGTTAAATCTGCCCTGTATTTCTCGTTCTTTTTTAATTTTTTTAGGTTTTTGGTGGTTTCGAAGTTATATTTTCTTGTATTAAGATTAATTTTTTTTTATGTTTTTAAATGGTTTTTAAATGGATTCTTTGATCCATGGTTTGCTCTCGAAGTACAATGGCAACAAATTTTGTATGAAAGATTTTGTCTTTATAATATTTGGGTTTTTGTTTATGAACAAGATTTGACCTTTCGGTTGAATGTTAAATAGTTGGGGAAAATATATGTTTTATTTTCTGTTCTTTTTATCAGATGGGTAGTGAGTTTGTCAACTTTTTTGTTCTTTTTTAGTTTTAGATTAGTACTTTGGTTTTAATGTAGATTGAGAGTGAAATTTACTAATAGATATATTTATTGATTTGTTGGAGTCAATGTCGTTTTATATATGCAGCTGTGATATACTCTCTGTTTGGCATGAATCATAAGGTATTTGCCAGTTGCCAAGATTACTTTTTACAATAGAATCTGCAAATACGTTTCTGATTTTCATTCCCTTTTATTGGTCATATTTCATAGAGTGGTGCTACCCATAAGCCTCACATCATGCACACCTATTTAAAAATATGTCATTTTACCTTTTTATCCTATTTTACTTACAAATATGTCTGGAATCATTTTCATTACGTGAGTAAAAAGGTAAAATGATATGTTTTTAAGTGGGTATACAGGATGTGAGGCTTATGTCTAGAATTTTTCTATTTCATATCATTTTTATTTATTTATGTTGGTTTCATTTTTTTTTTCCCGTTCCAGTACAGAATTTTAGGGGTTTTTATAACCACAACATTGTTCTGGTTTTTTACGGTTTAGTTCATGAGTGCTCAGGAATGACATTGATTTTTTGCCTGAGAATTGTTGGCCCATAAGGATGGCTATTGGGAAGTTAGTTATTTATTTGACTGAAATCTTTCATATTTTAGATACCATGCGGGGTAATGTATCTCCTTTTGTATTAGAGATATAATGCCTTAATGATCCCTTTTGTTTCACATAGAATTGATTTTATTTTAAATGTCTTATGCACATTTGAAGTATTTGTATTTTTGAGCTGCATTTTGCATAGACATGGTGAAGAGTTTGCTTCAATAACATGATCTCATGCTTGAATATAAAATTTGTCCGCATGATAGTGTGAATTTGCTTGAGAAGAGTTGGTTCCACTAATGAGTTGAGAGGTAATGTCAGCTTATTGACAACTTATTGACGTTCATGTAAAAATTCTATTTTTGCAGCCTTAACAACCTGGTTACACTGCCCCACCTCCTCCTCACTCTGAAGATACTTCAATTGATATAAGGCAAGATACTGATTGTGTCTCTTGACTGTGTTTGTTTTAAGTGACTGCCACTTAACAAAGTACCTACAAATGACCGCAATTTTGGAATTACCTGAAAACCTCTCAAACAATCCAGTAGATCCACCACCCTTCTAGGCTTCTCATCAAAATTTATACTTTCTTTTGGGAATTCTGTCATAGACAATTTTTTTATTTTGCTGTAATATATTGGTGAGAATGGGGCCTAGATTGGATCTGATTGGATTTGTGGTGTTGCAAGAACAACCTGGATGTAAAGGAATTGGCAATTTAGTTTGGATGTGTGAGGCTCATTCCTTTTGTGAAAAAGGGCTTATCTATGTAAGACCCATTTCCGTTTGTATTGCCCAAGTTTCCAACTTCTCTCTCTTTATGTTCATATGCTATCTCTGTGTTTGAGAAAATTCCTGTAAGTGTGAAGATTGTTGCTTTTGCAATTTGCAATTTGCTAGGTGTTTCAAACGTTAGTGATTACTTTGTACTATTTGATCCAAAATGGTAAAAGTTTATAGTCAATGATCCCTGTATAATTTTTGTAAATGTTTATATGTGAGCAATTGCTAACATGTTTGCTTTCCAGTTTTAAGGAACGGTTTCTGGCTTCATTGCCAACTTCTCAGCATGCAAGTGCTGACTTCACTCGCCCCTCATTCATGATCCCTCTTTGTCTCTCTCACCATACATAGGCAGGGAAATTAGTTGCCTTCTGTTCTTTTTGAGCAATTTACAAATTTATTTACTGCTTGTTTTACAGCTCAAGGTAGACAAGCTTAAGTTGATTGAGCTCTGTGGGGCATCTGAACCTGAATTCTCTAATGTAAGGGAGCCTTCCCACCATGCACATTGTTGTGTAGCCCACTATAGTTTTCATTCATTTACTCATCATATTGTTAGACATTGACTATGGTTTACCACTGCAGGTTTCTACTTCCAAGAAGAACTTATGCCACGATGTTTTCGGAGTTGCAAAGGAAAAGAAAGATGCCAGAGATATAAAGGGGAACCGAGGTATGTCTCTTAAGTGGAGGTGGCAGTACTAGACCCTCTAGGATGTGCACGCAGTGGAGGTCAACTCGACCATGTTATAGCTTTTATTAATGCACTTCTTTTATAATATATCACAGAGTGTAATTATTTATAAATTACATAAACATTACATCGTTATTTAATTGATCAAAGCATTACGTCCTTATTAATAAAAAATTAGTTCTTAACAAAAAATAAATAAATAAAAATTAAGCAAACGTGCATTGCACGTTGCTTTTACCTAGTATATATATATTTATATATATGTGCCTTCTTGTTTTGACCAAATTCATTTAATTTCTTTTGGGCTTATATCAACCAAATTTCTGCTCGAGAGGATGACTGCTTTGTTTTCTCTTATGTCCTTACTGATCTTTTAAAATGTATGATTCACATGATAATTAAAGATATATGCATGCATGGCTGAGACAGTTGTGGCTTCACGTGCAGGATTCATACACACACACACATATATGTAGATATGTGCCAAAAAACTATATGCAAGTCGATCTGTTCATCACACATCCAACATATTATTGTCCTATAAAAAAAAACATATTATATATTGACGTAAAAGTAATTAATATATAAAAATAATTCTCAGTGTTTTAAATCTAGCTTTTATTGCTATAATGATTTTATAACAAGTTGTATTTCCCGATTGCCCTAAAAATAACACAACGTTTATATATGTGTGTGTATATATATGTATATATGTATATATATAAGTAGTGTTATATATACTTATAATTTTACATACAAAACTTATTTTATCAGATTTTATTTTAAATTTAAATTTTATAATTTTTAATATATCAATGATTGATACATCAATAATTAGTACATGCACGTATGTATACATCCATATATATATATATATATATATATATATATACGCGCCCGCACATATATTCACATTGAGCAATCGCAATTTTATTTGTTTTTTCTCGGGGTTCTCATTTCGTTGAGGTAACTCGTGTTTCAACATGCATCCTTTCCACGTAGGCTAAATTGTCCAACTCCAAAATTATATATATATATATATATATATATATATAAAGTAATAATACCACATAATATTTTTCATAATATATAATTATAAAATGGGATAAAATGAGAATATTTTTATAAAATAATAATATTTTTATAAGATATTTTGTAATAATATCTTTTATTTTAAGATATAATTATAAAATATGTTATAAAAGTGTTGTGTCTAACATTTTCTAAACGAAAATATCCAGTGATCTCTATCCTTTTCGCAAAGAAGCATGACACGAAACCGTGATTGACATGCACAGAAGAAGTTCTTTTCTTTCTTTCTTTTTTTTTTTTTTTTTTCTCAAAAATATGATTGACATTTGACATAAACAGAATAATTAAGGTTCTGATCTTTCTCCCTCTTTCCTTTTTTCCCCTTTCATCCACAGGTATAAGAAACGTTTGAGGAATGACTTATACATAATGGGACAAAATATGGCGGAAAACATTGACGAATGACTAATGCACGGAAGTGAAAAAAAAAAAAAATCTTATCGAAGAGGACGTCAGATCAGCTTGAATGCGAAATGTATCAAGACATGCATGAGGTTAATATGTAAATCAGAAATATATATTATGTTTAAATATGAAATTAATATCAATTTAATATTAACAAAAGAAAAACCAGAAATTAGTAATTGGGTTTTAAATATGTTTTGAATTTCAAATCATTTATCTTATATTAAAATGAACTTTAAGAGTAACAATACGTGACACGATCCGTGAATCCAACACGTACATGATATGAAATGAATGAGTTCGGATTTAATATAAATAGATTCGGGTTAAAATGAGTTGACCTGTTAAGATACGATTAATAAAAAGATCAATAATGGGTCAACCCGTTTAATTCCAAATCAACTCGCAATAATTCATTTAAATTTTATTTTAAAATTATAATTTTGTTATTGTTAGGTTGTAATATTTTTATTTCTCAACATATTTTTATTTTTATTTTTGATATTGTAATACTGGATCTATGTTCATATTTATTATTGTAAGATTTGTAATATTGGTTACATTAAATGTTAAAATTTGGAAAATTTTTATTAGTAGGTAGTCTTGATCTTTGTTTTAGATATTATGACTACTAATAAATATAGATTTAACTTATATGTGAAATTATGTTATAGTTAATCAAGTCAAATGGGCTGTATATATTATTTCAATCCATTTATATGAAACATATTGAAATCATGAGTCGGGTAAAGTTGTATTGATTTAGTTCTAATTAATTATTAAATGAGTAAAAATATGTGACATTAACATGATTCGTTATTTAAATATGTCGAGTTATAGTTTAAAAGTTTGACATATTTATCATAACAAGTCGAAGTCGGATTTACACATATAGACGAATGTTCTAACTCAATTTGAAAATGGCCTACAAACGAATTGCGACCTCTAATAGAATCCGCGTGAAACTTATTTTATTTAAAAAAAAAAGAAAAAGGACAAAAAAAAAGGAAAGTGAGGACCGAGGGGAGAATATATAGAGGTCCCAGAGGCAAAGCTTCTAACTAAAAGAGAGACAAAACACTACAAACAATGTGTTATTATAAGGTAATGGCAACACGAAACTACTGTCTCTGGGAACAACACGGCAGCTTTTGGTTTTGAGTTATCCGTGAAGAAAGAAACATCAACTCCAAAATTGACAATTCCTACGGTAACCCAAAATGTTTTTCCTGTCAGATCAAACCTAAAGAATATATATATATATATTTTTTCATCTCGTTTTATGTGTTATGGCCGACCTACCTAGCTAAAAAGCAGCTTAGTTAAATGGGTACGTACGTGCTTGATTGATAGAATAAAAGTGACTCTTGAGATCGACACGACAACATGTTTGAAAATTGACACAAACAGAATATGGTTATTTTCTTTCTTTGAGATCGACACAAAAACATGATCGAGAATTGACATAAACGGAATAATGTTGTTTTCTTTTTCTCTTTCTTCCTTTTTTTTTTTTGTTTTTTGTCGTCATCCATGATTCCACAGGTGTCAAAGAAACATTAGAGGAATAAATGACCTTAGAATATATATTAAGATTGTGTAATATTAAATTAAATTACCTATTTCAAATTATTGGAATTCGAGTGAGTCTTGTTTTATCAATTAACTACTTTTCAAGCCCAAATAAAAAACGATTTTTCTTTTGAGTGACTTATTTTTATCATGTCTATTAGTAGTCAATTTGATATATATATCTATCTATATATATAAAGTGGCTATTTAATAGAAATTCTTGTTTTAACAGATTTTATTATTTTCCGTTAAAGTTAACGCTTTTTTCTAATTCAGTCATGCCTTTTTTTAATTGTCATTTTAATAGTAATTTCTCATCTTCTATCCTGCTTCCCGATTTTACCCCTGCAAATTTGTAAAGGACGGTTTGCTCCTTCTACCGTTCACTGCCTCAACGAGATTGGTAAATTCTTGTTTTAATGATTTTTACTGTTTCCCCTTAAATTTAATAGACCCCATTAATGCAAATTGAATTTTGTGCTGAATATTAAATTGCTCTCTAATAGGCCGGTTTCAATTATATTTTTTTCCTATTGATTTTGAAAACCGACTGAAACAAATCACATGCATTGATCGATCTCTTTGTGAGGATGGAAAATCGAAATAGGGTTTAATAGAGTGAAATAATATATAGTAAAAATAAAATTAAGTTCCATAATTCAGAAACCAAAAACAAATTTAAACAACAAAAATATAGTTCACACAAGTCATATTATTAAATCGGGAATTTTGTGGAGCCATGCATTGATCAACTAAGAAACATAATTTATGATCAGTTATTTTTTATAAAAATAATCTATTTTCTATGTTATAAATAGTTATTTTCTTCGTAAATAATTTATCATAAATTTTAATTTAATTAAGAGAAAGATTGGTAAACATATAATCAATAATTTTAACATTCAAATACATTGAATGAATAAATCTAATCATATATTTAAAGTTAGCATGATTTATGGAAGTTTTTAGGAATTGAGGAGTCCATATATATATTAATTAAACTTAGAGGCCTGCAGACAGGCAGGCAAGTTGCTTATTCCTTTCGAGGTTGAGTCCACTCGCAAACCATCATCTTTTCCCTAAAAATCAACAATTAAAAAAAATAAAAAAATCATAACATCCAAGTAAAAAATTAGTAGGGGAATTTTTTAAAATAATTAGTAGAGAAATAGTTGGTAGTTGCTTGAAATGGGGAATTAAGTTTGGCAAATAGTTTCTAAAACATTTTTTGTATGTGATATTGAAACATGCTTTTGTTAGATTCTAATTTCATAGTATTTTATCATTTGATTATTTATTTAACTGAGCGTATGAAATAATTGTTATTTCTTTATTTCATCTTGTTTGTGTAGAACAGTATCCAACAGTTAAAACAATCATTTCTTTCATTAATATAATGAGAAGTGATAAGATTTTGTAATAATTTTTTTTTAAAAAAAAAATTACAAACGAAGATAAATTAAATTAATAAATTAAAATTTGCAACCCCTAACGGTAAATATTATTTTATTAGTAATAAATTAAAATATTTACAAAAGCATCCATTCTAAAAATTCATTATGATTTAACGTAGAAAGTAAAATTCTGGATAGAGGCGAAGATAAATATGATTGACTTGGATCAAATATTTTATTTACATGTCATGTGTTGGATGTAATAAAGGAATTGGATATAAATACAATGAAAGCTTCATTTATATATATTGCAAAAGTCAAGGGGTCTGCAAAACACGGTATGTATTTTACAATTTTAATTTATAATTGATATATAATTTAATTTAGAATTTAACACTATTAAAATTTAAAATAATATATTCAATGCATTTAAAGTGTTAGGGTATATGTTGAACTAAACGATAACACTGGAAAGTTAGTTGCTACTATGTTTGGTGAAGTAGCAGAAGAGACATTTGGTTGTTCAGCAGTTGAGTTGATGGAACATACAGAAGAGATATCTTTTAAATTTTTTATCCAAAAATTGAGTTTGATTATAATGAATTAATTAAAAAAGAAATTGGTTTTTTATTAATTATGTAAAGCTATTTAAATTTTATTTTGCAAGAACATCGATCATATATTAAAAGCGTTGTGGATAAATTATCAAAAAAAAATTGGAAGATTCAAGTTTATATAGATCTAGAGAAACTGAAGGAGAAAAAATATAGGCATTTTGATGTTCTCTCTATTGAGGCAATGCAAGATGAGGAAAATGTTAAATCGTCATCATAGGCATTTTAATGTCCTCTCTATTGAAGCAATGCAATATGAGAAAAATACTGAATCATTATCCTAGAATCAAAATTATTTCAAACAACTTTCTTAAAACTATGGACGAAATTTATTTATAGGACCATGTTATTTATAGTTTTTATTAATATTCTTATTTTATAATATATCACATGGTGTAATTATTTATAAATTACATAAAAATTACATCGTTATTTAATTAACTGAAAACATTACATCCTTAGTAATAAAAAAATTAGTTCTTAACAAAAATAAATAAATATAAACTAAGCAAACGTGCATTGCACGTTACTTTTACCTAGTATATATATATATATATATACTAGGTAAAAACAATATATATGCTAAAGTAATGACAACACAAAAGTCCGTCTTTACGGCCAACTGCACGAAAGATCTTGGTTTTGGTAATTCTAGAAGAAAGAAATTGCAACAAAGGCAATGAGAAGTTATACAGATACTACTATTTCACATGTTTTACGCAATTCATGTTCAAGATAGTTGTTGGGAAAAAGTATGCACTAGGGACGAAGAAAGGTCATGATCAGGTGGACTAATTAAAGAAAGTATATATGCTCGAGAAGCTGCCACGCACGTGAATGAATATTAATGCGAGGAATGCATGTTGTTAATAAGTAAAACACAATGTTTGGCGGGACTAGCTAGCTAGCTAGGTGGCCGCACCTGGAGTTCATGTGATCAACAGAGATTTCTATCGAATAGAGCTTATCTCGTGAGTACTGATTTACTCTCTCTGATGAAGCAAGTCTTGCAGAGATGCCAATAACCTTAGAAAGACGCCACCATCTTAATTCGTAGCTAGTGTGCTCAAACAGGATGGTTCCTTCATGAGAATATTCTTCCAGGTACGCATAATTAATAGATTCATTCAGATGTTTTTACTTCTCTCGCTAACTTAACTATTGAAGATATCCTCAACTGGGATCACAATAGGTTGCGTTTGGATTCAGAAATATATATATATATATACACACACTAAAGTAACAGAAAATAATATTAGATTCAGAATCATTTAAATTTTATTTGACATGTGTTTGAATCGACAAAAAAGATGTTCAATAATAGGATGCGGTATGGTTTTTCATATGACAATAGCTAGACTAGGCCAAAACATTTTCCCTTAAAAAAAAAAAAAAAAAAAAACTAGGCTAGCCTTTTTATGTATTATTTGGGCTTCAGGCCATCTCTGTTTTATTAGCCCAACTCCTCTCTATTATTTGGGCTTGAATCTTCTGCTAAGTTTGAGATATAGAAACTTTATCAAGTAATTGGACGTTGGGCTACTTTGGATCAACCCAATTTTATAAAACTTCAGTACAAGAAAGAAAAAAAAAAAAGTAAACGCTAAAGGCATTCGTTTTTATTTATTTATTTATCTAAAGGAAGCAATTAAAAATCAGGGAGACATACAAGAGATACATGTCCACCAGGGAGACATACAAGAAATTAAAAATCAGTTATTTCAAATGGTTGATATGTTAAGAAAATTTGAAATATTGTTCTTTATCATATATTTTGTCATCTCGGATCACATATGTTGACGTAGTACATTTTAAGTAGTGATATATAACACAATTTAAATTGTTTTGTATAAGCTGGCATGATTTGAGATGATTAATTAAAGATGAAAACTAACATTTATCTAAGAATTAACCAGGTAATTATAAGTATGATAATTGTAATAGAACTTTGACGAAGTAGGTTGTAAAGAATAAAGAATTAGTTGAAATGTCGGATTTAGATTAGACTTTCCTCATTTTGAAGGGGATAGTACTCCAATAGGTTGGATCTTCAAAATTAACTAATACTTTAATTATCATCAAGCTCCACAAAATTAAAGAGATTTTGATGACTTCCATGGAGGGGGAAACACTCTTGTCACCATGTAGGATTCTTTCATTAAAGCATTGCAAATTGGATTTTTAACGAGGATCCCATGCATGGAAGTTTTGTCAAAGCGAAGACTATAAACCACAATTTCCATTTACAATCTTAGTTTGAAGCTCTTCCCAATAGGCTCAAAGGATTACTTGAGAAGCACAAAAATTGTTTTCAATATCGTAAATCTCAAAGGAGGAATACATCATTATACATGGCATGTAGAAGGAATTGCAAGCCTATGATAATCTACAAAACATGAAATCTCTTCAACTCAAGATTGATGAAAAAAGGTTTATGTTACTACTGAAAGATGATTCTCATGTTTGCAAGACTATTGAGATTTATTTTATGCAAGGATATTTTATGTTTCTGCCGAGCTAGAAGAAATAATTGTTGAACAGGAATTTAGAGATGAGGTTCTAGATGTTTGATTTAGAAAATACTCACAACTTGCAAAATCCTTCATTAGTTTAGAAAGTTAGATAGCTCAAGAAGATGACAAATAAGCTCAATGTGAAAGTGGCTAATGGTGATTATTGTAATATAATTTTTTTATATTATATTAGTGTCAAAAAAAAATTTGTAGACCCAAATTATAATATAATTTAAATTATAAATTAAAATTTATAAATATAAAAAAAACTTAAACTCATTAGAGTTAGATTTTGAATTGATTTGGCCTCTTAGACTAACTTTTATATAGGAGGCCAAGACAATCTAATGATTTGAATATAATTTTAAGTCTTTAATAAATTATACATATCTATATACAATATATATATAAATAAATAAAAATTTATATTTGGAGCGGGAGTGGGGGCGGGTGGGGTCATCCCGCCCCCGCTAGGCCCACTCTATGCGGGACGGGGTGGAAGCGGGGTGGGGCAACAAAGACAGGGCCCCACTACCCACCCCTACACCCAGGCCTTGAGTCATTGGCCATGGTCATCTTCCGAATGAGATGACTCATGGACTTATATACACCACTAGTAGAAAGAAAATGATTACGCACTTATGGATGTTGCTAGTATGTCGCCAAGGTTTGACCACTTGGTGTGTCATTTAGTGAAAATTATATATATATATATATATATATTTTTTTTTTATATTTTTTAAATATCTTTAAATATTTTTAAAGAATTAAAAAAATACATCAATATATAATTTTTATATTTTTTAAATATTTTTAAAAAATTAAAAAATACATTAATACATTAATAGTTACTTCCTTAACCATAAATCAAGTAGAAAAATTAAAAAAATAAATAAATAAATTCATGAGTGGTCAAAATGAACATACTATCATTTTCCTATACTTATATAGCTACAAATAGCCTTTCATGTTCTTACTGCCATTGGAGTGATTTTCTCCGAGAACACCATTTTTGTGCAATTCTATTGCTGTTACTTGCAATCCTCTTTCTATTGTTGGTGTAGAATAATATGGTTGAGCCCAGGAACACTTCGTGGGCTCTTCAAGCATTACATGCGGTACCCATTTCGTTTGGTCTTTGGGCTTCCTTTCTGGGTCATTTGGTTGCTGGGGCTTTTGGACTATTATGTACAATGCTTCTTGATTATTCAACTGCTGACTGCCATATGGGTGTGCAAAAACAGCCCTCAACATTTGTCAACAAGATTTCAATCCTTCAAGCGGGTTTCCCAAATTTCCTGCCTGGTTAATTAGTACACTAATACGGCTAGTTAATTTTGCTATTTCTTTGCTAATTTTCTTGTTCATCAACTTTTATTTTTTATTTTTATCTTTATTTATTTATTTTTGAATAGTTCACCCACTTTTCTATTTCACCACCCAAGGGTCATGAAGGTGGACCACAGGAGAAATTACCTTCCCTAGTAGAATTTGGTAATAACTCTAAAATCAAAGTTGGAGTTATTGCCAAAAGCCCGATGGCCTGATAGCATATAGCTCGGTTCTCCAAATGACAAACCTTGGATTTGAACCCCCACCCCCCTTATAAAAAAAAAAAAATTCGGAGTCATTAATATTTAGTCTTTTGCTTTTTGTCATATAAATAAGGAAAAAGTCGGGAGATTTTACCAAAACATAAGCCTCCACAAGCTCGTAAGACCATATATAAGGTTGATGCCTACCCAGTGCCAAGATGGTCAAGGAAGTTGGTGATTTGAAGATAAAGGAGCCAGCTACCGAAGTTCCAGTGAACGACCACCATAACTATGACGGTTCTAAAATAGTGAAGTTCCTTGTTGGGTAAGTTTTAATCCTTAAGTAAGGCGTAACGATCTGGGCACTGTCTTGAAGAGAGAATCTCAGTGAAATAAACATTATTGTGAAGATGGAGACTACCTGTACCTAGAAAGAAAATTCCTATGAAACTTCATTGTTTCCTGAAATCAGATTTAGGCATTTCCTATGCAGCTTAGGTGGCGGGTGATAATGAAGGATGTAAAAAAGAAAAGTATGCAATTTTTAGAAATTTACATTTTTTATTGCACAATGAGTTCTTTTGAAAACAATGCTCTTTTGGACCAAATGGCGTAAGATCACTAATCTTCAAAAGGGAGAACCAAGTTCAAACCCTATAGCCCTTAATAATAATAATAAAAAGAAAAAAAGAAAACCCTCTAGCCTTTGGGTCTTCTTCCTCCCTCATTTCGTTTTTTTCCCTTCTCCTCCCATGAGTTTCCTTTCTCCTCGCATGGCTCAAAAGCACTTGCACTAGCTACTGGAAAAAAACCAAGAACCATTCCTTCTTAAGAACTACATTGCTGGTAAATGCTACCGACTCAAAGGGCCCTCACCCAAGACCTAATTACAAGATGTCAAGAAACAAAAATCCATCTACAAAACGCTGAGCTTTCCTTGAGACTTTTGCCAAAACGCTTGCTTTCTCCCTTCCATGACTTCCCGGATCTTAGGAAATATCTACTCTTTGATTTTTCATCTCTGGCCAAGAGCCCTTATAGAAGCCCAAATGCCATTTTCCTTCACAATCCTGCCAAAATCACAACTCTTTTTTTGAAGCTTCTCTGAGAATTCAGAAACAATTGTCAGCTTCAAAACCCAAAAACCATAGATTTTGGTTTATTTGGGTCAATAGTAAAGAGACTGACCCATTAGGGCTGAAATTGTGAGATTGCAGGTGATAGAATTAACATCTCAATGAAGGACATTTTGAAATGGGATTCATTAGTTTGCCGAACCTCCAACAAAAGCCCAAAACGAATGCAGAAAAAAAATGTGGCCATGGAGGACAAAATTGCTTTCGATAAAAGTGCTTGTGAGACCACCTATTCTTGTTCTTGTAATGGTAAGCCTAGTAGTGCGATTTGGTTCGAAAGTAATGAGGAAAGGTCTAAGGATCTCGATTTCTCAAGTAGTAGCCAATCCATAGACTCTAAAGCAGTTGAATTATTAACCAAACGGAGAGAAGCGGCATATTTGTCTTGTAGCCACAAACAATTTTACGAAAACCCTTTCTGTTTCGTGCTCAGAAGAAGTCCATTGCCCGGTCATCGGACGCCGGAGTTCACATCACCTGCGATGTCCCCTAGTTGCCACAAAAGAGAGGTTTGTCGCTTTCATTTTTAAAGTGAACTCTTTTACGCACGAAGCTAGGTTACACACGAAGAGAAGCTCCACAAAGAAGCAGAGAAGCTCTAACCCACGGTAAACAGATCGATTTGCCAACCCACGAAGAGAAGCTCACTTGGTTACACGTGAAGAGAAGCTCCACGAAGACAAAGAGAAGCTCTGTCTACTCGCTCGGTTATGCTCGCTCGATTTGCCAACCCTCTTTCTTTTATTCTTTCTCTTTTCATGATCTAACAAAAAATCAACTGACGTGTCAACCGATTGTACCACGGTTACGTATCACGGACTGTCCATAGAAGAACTCTTATAACTTTATATTACTTTAGCGAGCGAGTGGCCTGAATACAATAATTTTAAGGATTAAGATATTTAGGGCTTATTTTTACTTTTCATCTATTTTTTATTACTATTCATTATTATTTAATATTTTATTATTATTTTATCATTATTTTTTTACTATTATTCATAGAATATCTGAGATCACCTTACTGCCTAAACGCAACCTTAATCCTCAGTTTATTTGAACTTAATTTTCAATGGCATTGGTACTTAAGTACTTAATTAAATGGAGTATGTTCAGTACTTCTGAAGTTAGCAAAACCTTTTATTGAAAAACATCAATTTGCTTTTTACTGAAATAATTTTCCCATTAATTCTTTTTCTTAAAACATTTATTTTATATCAAAACAAACGAACGAGGTTACTTCAAGCCAAGGATTAATATTGATAAGGCCGTTTTTATATCTTCTAACGAAATTTAAATTTAATTGGTTCAGAATCTCTTCTCAGTGTTCTTGTCTTGTGCATGTAGTGCTATTTGAAAGTCTTTACACCATACATTATCTACATGACATCATTTGATTGGTAAGATTCAAATTTTAAAATTTCTCTTCCAAATCAGATTACGTCACTTACATGGATGATTTGTAGTGTAAAAATCTTCAAATAGAATTATTCATCATTTTTACACATAAGATTCTAATGCATTTTTCTTCTTTTTTTTCGAAGCTTCTTGTAAATTATGTAAAATATTATTTTTTGCATCTAAATTATGTATTTGTTGTGTGCACGCTATGTATTATGGAAATCATGAGTCACCTTCTGGCAACGTCAAAAGGTACATTTTTTTTTTTTTTTCCTGGGCAAGTCAATATGTACATAATTTATTCCTATCCGGTCTAGAATAACAGTTGTAAATCCAAGAAAAAAAGAAATCATTATGGAGCTTATGCTGACTTATGGCGCCGTTGTGTGCTTTTGTATTGTTAGCTAGTTAGGTGGTGAGAAAAATAATGCGGAAGTTTGAAACAAATCAACGATGATTCATATATTTGAATCAACTTGAGTAATTAAATGTATCCTATTGCCTTTTTATCCCCATTTTGAGAGTCTACTTTTATGAAATTCTTTTATGGCTATAGCTTTTATCTAGTATTAAATGTATCCTCTTGCCTTTTTATCCCCATTTTGAGTTTTAATATTAATAAAAGGTACTTGATTCAAATAAGCAAATCTGAAGGCTAGCATTTGTGAGTTTTGATCAGTATCGGAATAAGCACTCTTTTATCTCTACATGAGAACCAACCACATGATCAGGTGAAGGAAGCTTCCTGGCTAGCAACAACCGAAGCTCATAACCTTAACCACAAGACGGTAACAATAGAAGGGGACTCACAATCTGTGCAAGAGGCCATAGAAATTAAACCCTTCAAGTAATAGCAACTAGACATGAGGACTCAACCCAATCATCCAGATCAAAAAGAGCATCCTTAATTAGATTGATTGGAGCACTTTAAGCGCTGCATATAGTGCAAACTCTTGTGCGTACGACTTAGCAAAGCAGGTCGCTACCTCTTCAAAAGAAACAATCTATTAAGTTAAAAATAAATAATAAAATCCACATATTCGTATCAGTTTAAACTTTTGAGAAAAGTGCTAATTTTACATGGTATCAGAGCAGAAGTCCTGAGTTCGAACCCCGACTCTACACTCTACCCAATTTAATTAAACATTTCATGTGTTGGGCCATACATTGAATGAGAATTTAGCCCACACGTGAGGGAGAGTGTTAAGATATAAAATAAATAATAAAATCTACTTCTTTCCATCACCTTTATCTTTTGTGACAAGTATTGGTGATTTTACACAATCCAATCTTCACACCTTGGTTCCATAGAGGAAAAGACCCGCCCATAGTCATATTAATAATTATCCATATAGTTTGTGAACAATGCTACATACAGTCGTAGAGTGCGCAAGTGTCGTGCAATCTTTTTGAAAAAGAGTAAGGTCTACTATTAAAAAATTAATTTTTTTCATATGGATCCCGTATTTAGTACTCATGACTTTTCTCAAAATGATCATTATGCGGTGCTTACGCACTCCACGATTATAAATATTATTTCTCATAGTTTGTAGGTCTCGATCGGTTGTTTTCTTTTAAACTTTTCTCCACTTTGCCTTGTTCCAAATGCAAGCTTATTTGCTTTTAAAAAGGAATAAAAATGGAAAAGAAAAGACAAGAGTCGATATTGTAATGATCTGTAGTAAGTGAAGAACATGGAGTTTCTTGATGAATTCTCTAATACAACCTAATTATACAGAAGCACAGAATTTATTTTCTGTAAAAAAATTAAAATGATTCATTAATCAAATCTATATTTCTAAATCAATCATCACCCTTGTGGTACTCATGAACCTTTTCTCATTTTTTATTTATTTATTTGGGCAACTATATATATATAGTAATTGATTAATTGTATACTCTAATAATATTGTCTTAATTTGTCGGGATTCCTTACCTCCTTATATATATATATATATATATATATATATTATTCTGCCATTGTATATTAATATATAACATTTAATTTGCTGATCAATAAAAACCTAAAAAATAATTTAAGAAGGCAAAACGAAGCACAAATCTTATATGTTGGAGCGGAGCCAAGAGAAGTTGAGTCAAAAAATACGACTTTGGCTCCGAGTCATGTAGAAATGTTCGAGGCAATGAGGTATGATTCCCACGCATGCCAGCTTTATACCAAATTAATTAGCTCAGCGCGCGCCTGCGCTATATATATATGCTTAAATTTCCTTTCCCACTTTGAAAACTTAAAGTTGATTCCCAGACGTGCAAGAAAGTACGTGGCCTGTAATATATAAACATTAAAGCACATCCTTGGACCTTAATTTCGAGATTCAAAATCAAACATGATGAGCTGCTAATTATTGTGGTTGATGATCAGCCAGTACTGGATGCTTCATTGCTTCTCATCTCATATATTGCAGGCCAGTGCTAATTAATGTTGTTCTTGATCATCTTAGATTTTATCATTATCAATTATATATTTATATATATATATATATATATAATTATGTTGATGTTTTGAATTTTAATTAACCGTATATTTAAGTGATTGAAATATGAAACTGTATTTTGAAAAATGTGTAACTTCAATAATGGTGTTATTGGAAATTTGGAATGACAGAATTTAAGATGAAGAAAAACATCAGGCCTTGTTTAGTTACACAGATGAGATAAAATGAGATTAAATGAAAGTTGAAAATTGAATAAAATATTTTTAGAATATAATTTTTTAATATAGTTTTTATTTTAAGATTTGAAAAAATTAAATTATTTATTATATTTTATATGAGAGTTTAAAAAAATTATAATAATTAGATGAGATGGTTTATATAACCAAAAGAGACCTAATATATAATAATTCATAAGTTTAATAACCATGCATAAAGAAAAAAAAAAAAGAGAAATAATATGGTTGTGCAAGCCAATTACATACCATCATTTCAATCAACTTCAATACAAATTTCAAATTTTGACCAAAGAACTGTACTTTTTCAGTTAATATTCACATGCTTATTTGGATTCAAAGCCATCACACGCCATCTTTTTTTTATTTCATTTTATTATTATAATTTTTTTAAATTTTCATATAATATATAATAAATAATTTAATTTTTTAAAATTTTAAAATAATAATAATATTAAAAATTAATATTCTAACAATATGTTATTTAATTTATTTAAAATTATCTCGTCTCATTATCTAAACGAGCCCTAACTCTCGACCCGAAACACAAATATTTAAATCTAAATTATTTAAATATTCCTGAAAATTGTTCTCTTTTTCTTATATGCATTCCTCCTGCCATCGTTACTAAATATAAACAGAAAGTACGTATGGGTATATATATTATTGGGATTTGGGAGAGTTTTAATTTTATTTTCAGTTAACAGACTAATTAAGATCATATATAGTTGATTTTGGAGCAAATTCTATTATGATGAAATAATAAATTTGAAATCTGCAAATTTTGATCTTATAATTTTATAAATTAAAGTAATTTGATATAAAAGTTATTTTATAGAATAGATTTATTATCTAACATGAATTGATCTACCCAATTTATAAATTCTGTTTTTATAAAATCTTTGTGCAGACAGTATTTCTCATGATGCATCAGTTCCTTGGCCAAACTCCTCGTTTAGGGGGGCCCCTCTATTTCAATCAGTCGTCGTTTACGCCATAATTAATGGAATTATTACTCGAGAATTCTGACATGGAACAGGTTTAAACAAAAAACAATGAATTTCATTACCAACTTCCACTACAAACCGAAACCCCCCAAGAGAAAAAAAAAAAACAAAAACAAAAAACAAAACAAAAAAGGAGAAACATGATCACTCATATATATATCTGGCTATATACATAATTTGATTACATGAATTCATCGAAGTCCAAGCCCTCTGGAATTTCGAACTTAAACAAGTTGCTGCAGTAGCTTTCTTTCTCATCTTCAGTGCTGCTGTTGATGAATGTAGAAGATGAATTCATGGGAGTAGGGCTTGATATTGGTGTTGACAAAACAGACTCAAAGCTGAAATTCTGATTGCTATTGTATAGTGACTGGAAATCTGAATTTTCTTGTATATCAGGAACCGTAGGATTAGAGCTGCAATTCCCATGGTTTGGGTGGCAAACAAAATCTTCATTCAAGTCTGAAGGTATCGAATTATCTGAGCAATTACCAAAAGTTGCCACCTTCGAACATAACCCTTCTAAATTATTGGCTTGCACGAGTTGGTTTGACATCTCCGATGAGAACAACCCTTGTTGTAGTACTGGAGTTTGATACTGATTAAGCTGTAACGGTTGGACTTGGTTTTGCATTAAGGAATCGAAAATCTGGTTTTCCTGAAGATTTCTTGCTATGGGTATTAGGTTTTCCTGTTTTAGTGACAAGATAGCGGCGGCTAGCTTTAACATTTCTGGATTCACAAGGGGTTGAGAGCCGGCCAGTAAGTTTGACACATTGAGGATTGTGGGGTTGCAAACAGATGAACTTAGGATGGAGGATAGATCAAGAAGATCGAGGCGAGGAGCATGAGTCACAGGATCAATTCCCATTCTTAGCATCCTTTTTCTGATGTGGGTGTTCCAGTAATTCTTGATTTCATTATCAGTTCTTCCCGGTAATCGAGCGGCTATGGATGACCATCTGATTAAGAAATTATTGTAAGTTACAAAACTAACCAGATCTTATGATCAAGAAACTACCATTTGATCTTGACATCAGGCATAAATAAATATATTAACTAAATATATCTTACGTACGTACTTGTTTCCTAAGATACTGTGCAATTGGATTATTGTCTCTTCTTCTTCAAATGAGAATCTTCCCCTCTTGATATCAGGCCTCAAATAGTTAGTCCATCGCAAACGACAGCTCTTTCCACATCTTTGCAAACCTGTTTATAAATTACATGAGTAATTAGTGAAGATCAATATATAATTAAGCCTCTATAATTAAGTTAGCATAAATCATAATCACAAATTAATTAATTAAGCTGCCTGCAAAACAATAAATAAATATTTATGCGATCAAAGCTATGCATGTATATATATATGTATTGATGGAGAAATTAGAAGCTGTTAATTGAGAGGATACCAGCATTCTTTGGAAGGTTTCTCCAGTTGCCAGGACCATGGAGCTGAATATGGTTTATGAGCTTAAGATCTTCGTCTGGAGTCCAAGGACCTTTCTTGAGCCCATTCTTCTCACAACAAGCTGGTGCTCTTCCCATTGATGTTTGTTATCTGGATTAACAGCTGGTACGGTTGCCAAAAAACGGAAGCTTTTTTTTTTCTTTTTTTGTAAAGGTAGTAGGAAATTATTAAGGTGCGTGGTAACTGATCATCAGTACCGAAGACGCAAAGTTAAAGTAGTGGTCTCTGAAACAAAAAACAAAAAGTGTACTTGTTGTTCCTAATAGTCGTCGATGATGACCTTTATATATATTGGAGGAGAAGTTTGAGATATACATTGTAGTCAGACGGATTTGGTGCCGACCTCAGGCCACGTGTACGTATAAAGATGTCATACATGAAGCATATAATGCATCATGCTTCTCCTCTGCAAAATATATATATATATATATGCATGAAAGAGATGAAATATTTTGTTAAAAAGTTAAATAAAATATTTGTTATAATATTATTTTTTTATTTTTTAATTTTTTTTAGACTTAAAAAAGTTAAATTATTTGTTATATTTCATATAAAAATTTAAAAAATTTATAATAATTATACGATATGAGATGAGATTAGATGAGAAAATTACACGTCTTCCAGTTTATTTTTTATTTTTCTCAGATTTTCTCTTCAAGAGTACCACTACGATCTGTTTCTTAATTATTAGAACGTATTACTGGGACAGAACTTGATCTGATCTGCTAGCTCTTCATGATAATAATTATTAGACGAACCATTTTATTTGATTTCGAAGCTTTTCTGATCTTTCTGTGCTATATATGTGCTATATATATATATATATATATATATATATATATATATATAAGCACATGCAATTCAGTTTTCGTGCAAAAGATGGGAATAAATATATATCAGTTGATTTTACCTTAAGGGATCTGGTATTTATTAGTATCATTATTTCAAGAAAGAAAATGATTTATTTTACATGAACTCCATAGATATAAAGAATCTCATGTTACTCTAGCTGCTGATGCATTATTGAGATATAGACAAAAAATTATTCAAAGTATATATAGTTCAGAGGAATTAAAAAAAAAAATAGTATATAAATGATGAAGTGTCACTCCTTTGAAAGATGCATATGTCTAACTTGCCATAATGCAACTTTCCAAGCTGTACCATATTTTCAATCAGACCAGTACTAACCAGCCACGTGGCTAATACAACAGTGACAGGTGTCCTCTCTATCTCCAAATTAAAAATAACAAGGCCTGTTGCTTTATCTGAGGTAGCAAACTTGTAACGCTTTGATCACACTCTATCCGTGAAACCAAAGTCAAGAAATGGCTGAAAATCAGGTGCTGCATCTCATCCACCCCTATCTAACACAAACACATAAATCAGTCAAAATGCTATAAAATCTCGTAATCTACATATGTAGGTATACAGAGATTTGGGCTGCATGCGGTCAAAACCCTAGTGTTCACATGGTCTTAATTGCTTCTCGATCCAACGTACATTAATCTTAACCCTTGTTTTATTGCTTCCAGAAGCACCCAAGAACCTTAATTTGAGTGTTCAGAATTAATACATGACTTCATTTAAGGCGCACACTCAATCTGGGGAACCAAATTCAAAGGCATTAATGACATGAAAATTGAGTGTACGCTGCATATCCCATCCAACATCTATCTAACAAATAATTACCGACCACAAATTGGTCAAATAATATTATATTCTTATGAATATCTGCACATCGAACTTATCTATACGATCCAAATGCTTTTGCTTTCTTGCTTGTCCATCCTGCGTACGTACATTTTTGTTACCACTCTGTTATTGCTTCCAGAAACACTTGCAGAAGGCCAAGATCAACATCTGATCGATCATGTTTTTGAGCTTTATATATATGTATATTTCATTTATATTAATAATAAAGATATGGCATGAAACGAATTACATCCCAATTGATTTGCAACCATCACATAAACTAACTTTTGGCAATCACCCACAATTAAACCACCAAAAATACAATGCAATATTGATCCCTTTTTCTCTTAAAAAAATTAAATTGTCCCTTTAAATTCAAAAAAAAAAAAAAAATTGAAAAGTACTACCCTTATTGATCACTAGGTAATTTATTTTATCAAAAAATAAATATTTTTGAGGGGTATTTGTGCAATAATTTTTAACTAAAATATTATAAAAGATAAATAATAGTTACAGTCGTGAATGCACAAATATTATGTAATTATTTTGAATTAAAGTAAATAAATAATATAGAACTCATATAAAAATAAATTAATTTTTTAATAATAAATTTTATTTTTTTTTAAATAATTACATAACACTTACATATTCCACTACACATTATTCGTTATAAAAACCTAGGTAGTTTCACCACACGCGTACGGAAAGTTGGAAACATTAATCGCGCATAATAGACACGTACGGTGATATAATTTATTATAATGCAATATCAATACACAACATGATGCACATCAAGCACGATCGAAGCAAACTAATCCTGTTCTTTATCGATTGTTGATGATCATGCATATGTCTCCCTGTTTGGTATCTAGAAACATCTCTTCTTCCAACGATTACGTACCCAAAAGTTTTCTTCAAAAAAATAGTTAATCATGGCCGCTATCCACGATGACACATGGCTGCATGCCTCCCACTAAGTACAGTACGTGACTGTTGAATAAACTAAAACGTAGAGTAAAAGCCAATGCACACAATATATACGGTAAAATTCATCAACTAGAATTGATCAAAACGGAATATACACACAGAATAAAATACAAACTTTTCAACTATATTTTCTTACACAGCTGAGTATTATTCACTATTTATAGGATATTACAACATTCTTTAGAATATGCTAAAGTAATCCTATTAGACAGAATTAATGTTTGCATTCCGATAGAATTTTATTCTGGAAGGTTGTGGTGAGGTGTTATCCTCTGATGCAGGTTCACATGCTCTAATATCCCCTCGCATTTCAAGCGGCACATGGTGAATAGTGAGGCTTGAATGTAAGAGAGTAAAGCGTGCTCAAGAGAGTGGCTTAGTGAGAATATCTGCAATCTGTTCTTTACTTGGAACAAAAGAAACAGTGAGAGTTTTGTTAGTGACAAGGTCTCGTACAAAATGATAATCAAGATCCACATGTTTAGTTCTTGAGTGTAAGATGAGATTAACTGAAAGATAAGTCGCATCAATATTATCACATAACAAGTTTAGGACATCAAAAATAAAAATCCCTAATTTTTTCAATAAAGATTGTATCCACAAAAGTTCACAAGCAGTGTTTGCAATGGATTTATATTCCGCTTCAGTGGAGGATCGGGCTATTGTTGGTTGTTTCTTGGAACCCCATGACACTAAATGAGACCCAAAATAAACACAAAAATACCTGTCGACTTCCGATCATCTGGATAATTAGCCTAATCAGCATCTGAGAAGGCAATGAGTTTAAAGGTAGAAGTAGATGAGAAGAAGAGGCCAAAGGAGCTAGTGAGGCGGAGATAATGCAGTATGCATTTGACTGCTTACCAATGAGAATTACGGGGAGAGTGCATGTACTGATAGACTTTATTAACAACAAATGAAATGTCAGGACGAGTGAAGGACAGATATTGTAGACTACGAACAATGCTTTTGTAAAGTTGAGGATCTTCAAAAGAGGATCCATGAGGGCAGAGAATTTAGACGAGGATGACATTGGTGTAGACATTGGTTTTGACTCATGCATATTAGTTCGAGTTAAGAGATCATAAATATAACGAGATTGTGAGAGA